>NC_069125.1:54565012-54862971 GCF_026914265.1 Mya arenaria | reverse complement strand
ATTTTTAGGCCACTATCTCATGCAACACATATATATAAAAACATGTTATATGTAGTACACACATCATGAAATAGATGTAGATAAATACACACAGTAATAATCATCTACTCCACATTCAATAACATTTTTAGTACTGAGTTTGAGACTGGAGTGGTTATTGAATAAGGGCCTAGTAAATGTACTTGTTCATCACAAAGTCTAATTTTGCTGAAGATTATCGCATAACAGTAAAAACCAACTACCTTAATGAAGTCTTCCCCTTCCTGAAACTCCATCAACTTGCCATTTTTACACAGCTTCCTAACAATGTTTTCTGCCACTCTTTTGTCATCTTCATCCAGTGGTACTGAGCAGCAAGGATCAACATGATCATTCCTGCTGTAGTTAAGACTTGGCATGCAACTGGCTTCTGAACACAAATTATTATTAAAATCTGTCAGTAAATAATTTGTTGGATTATTGTTGTGGTGATCCAAGTCAGTTTCTAAACTTATTTTGTTTTCCTCAGTCATATTTTGATCTGTGGTGATACAATCATCAATACATGTACTTTCAAAAGGTAACCCTTCAAGTGTGTCTGTTTCATCAGCTATTGGTTTGTTGCGCAGTGGACTGCAAGCATCATCTAAATCCTCTCCCATTTTAGGGATCTTTGATCTGCTACACATATCATCTGCTGTGTATGACAAAGATTCTGTGCATTCTCCTCGAAATTCATCCATTTTCTGTTGTTGCTAAAAGTACAAATAAAAACAGTATTGAAAATATAACATACTTTGCTGAGATAATTGATAAGTGGGCTTGAATCAACAGTTTAGACCTTCTTTAATGGGAAATGATTTTTTTTTAAACAATGCTGCAAGGGGGTACCAATGCTTGCCTGTTGTTGGTTTTTTCTGTCAATGAAGGAGCAAATAATGGAATTTAATTTAACTGTACAGTATACAATGGTAAAGCACAATGAGAGGAAATGCTGTGTACAAGAACAATAACTTTATTGTACCTTATTGCAGCGCTATTGTGTAGCTTATTGTGGAGTTGCAGTAATTAAAAAATGGGCACATGTATTACTAAAAAAGACATAGCTTTAACATTCTAGTGTTCTGTGGTATACTTCTTTTGCACATGACATTCATCCTTTCATCAGTTGAATGAACATTTACTGGCTTGTTGTCCATCACCGATTTGTCTTCAGCAGAGAATGACCGGTGCATGTGCAAAGAGGGTACCGTTTCAGTAGATTTCGCAAAGAGGGTATCGATATGGATACACACCGTGAGCAATGTAACTTCTAAATTTCTCAATGGATTTTAATTAAACAACACACATTGCAGGGTTTGAACCTAACATTTTTCCAGAGGGATCCTGATGGTACACCACCATTTGGTTAAGCATGATATGTGGAAATGCAGTTTACTTATATAACCTGGGGGTTATGACCTCTTTTCAAAGAAATAGGTTGCCATTCCTTTGGCCAGGCAGCATTCATTGACAGCTCCAGATAATTTTAGTTCCCTCCCGGTATTACTATTATTATTAAACTTTGAATTTATTTCGGCCCCCCTCCCTCTGGGGTGCGGGGGGCATTGGCGGGGATTTGTACCGTCTGTTTGTCTCCGCAGGGCGGGAATTTTAGCTGGGGTTGGGTGGACCGAAAGTCAAAGTCCCCGCTATTCCCCGGACCTGGGGGGGGGGGCCGTGGTTACAATTGACTGGTGAATAACAACAGTGTACACCCACACCCACCATCATGAATTCCTGGATCTGGCCATTGTATATATATGTTTGCCAATTGGACAATGACAACGGATTTTCTTAATCAAGTTAACACAAATAAAAGTACCGATACTGATCACTATAACTACTGATAATACTGTTCACTGTATTAACCAAAGACACAGCAGTCAAAGACAAACGACTGCCTGGGATCAAAGAGTGAGAAACACCACTTACTAGAGGCTACAAGTAAGTTATTTTTAAACATTTGTTGAAAAGTTATGCAGCATGAAAACAATTCTTACTAAACATATATTCCGTCAATAAGAATTTCTTCGCCAAAACAGCTGTTGTTGTTTACGTGCTGCTAACGTGCCCCGCGCGTTCTGAAAAACGTCGTCTGCAATGACGTAAATGTCGCGCACTGACTGAATCTTGGTCAAACAGGCGCTTTTGCTGAAGCGTCTGGGGGAAAACCATCCAAAAAACAATTGTTCTCTATATTTTAAAACCTATTATTGATGATAGCACATAACGCTAACATATTTTGCATTTAAGAAACATAGTCTATCTCTGATAAAATGTTTGGCATAATCGTTTCAGGACGACTGGTAAGGCAATTTGTCATACAATTTCGCGTGTGTAAATTCAACCTGTTCATCACTTCATTATTATTATTAGGGTGTCTTAACTTTTCTCAGTGTACAGCAAAATATCAGTCATGCAAAATTTTGCGTTTAAAGTTTGCCACCAAACCCTAAAAATGTGCTGAAGTAGTTTTAAATATTGAATAGTGTAGCTGTTGTTTGAATTATAAACGAACAGGTCAACATCAGCACAGACTGGCAACTATCACGTGTGATTATGCTTTATCAAGTGATATAAATAATCAATTAAAGCTGTCCATATTTGATTTACGACCGAATTCGCTTTGAAATTTGACTTGCTAAATGCGAGTGAAATATTGATATTAAAGGTGACGTTTTCCAGAACACACAAATTTCTGCTCGTGGAATATGCTAACTATTAAATCAAAAGTAGAATATTTGGTCATTCCCTAAGGAAAAAATGCCAAGGCCAATATGAAAACTGCCATGGTCACCAAATAGATGTGAATTGCGCCTATACTGTAAGTAAACATGACCAGTCTCAACTTCTCAAAAGTCTTCTGGGCAATATCCGTATTGGTTCTATCTTCAAAAAGTTTTTTAGCATGATTTGATTACAGACAGTAACGCTATGTCATCAGCTGATTGAAAGGTCTCCGTAAAACGTAAGTAAGTAGCGATGCCAAGTCAATTGTAGTAATCTCCCCTTATGAATCTCATGAATATTAATTTTTCACGGAAGGCGACCCAATACTGGTACCGATTTTATACACCCTTAAAAACACATATATCAACATTTGCAGAGAACCATGTGGCTATTTATAGTTAATTAGATGATGAAATATTCTGGAAACCAGTCAGAGTTCACTGAAAACATGGTTTTTCTAAAAGAAAAACGAAAGTGAAAATGTGATTAAACGTTTTTTTCATGTTTTCAGGCAAGTACAAAGGATTATTTGGTTTGTTTTTAAGCATGGGATGAATCTCTCATAGTTTTTTATCACTTTTGATACAAAAACAACTGGACTATGAACGTTCTTAGACCATTTATAGACTTCGCCAAAATGTAAACAAAAATCCAAAATGGCTGCCGCAAAGTGAAACTACAGTTTTCACTTAGTCAGATGCTTGATGATTAATGCATGAAACAGTTGCTGACAGCTTCAAACTGCAAGTACACCCTGTGTAAATAGGTGTTAGCATTCAGAATGAATACATTTTATGTCTATTCTTTAAGTAATTGTAAAATAAACAATGTTTTTTCACAAAGTTTGTGTTTGTCCCCAGTTTCATAACGTTTCCTTCTCAAATATGTCTACAGTATGTAATAAAGAAGTGTTTATATAAAATAAAGCCCGAGAAAATGCCAGATTTAGGTTACATCAGTAGTTTTCTAACTGAAACGTTGTTTTTGTGTAATAAGAAAAGATCAGATAAATTTTATTCCAATCATGGGTCATGTTATTTGAAATATAAATCACAGATTACATAATGTAGAAAATAAATTGATACAGTAAGGCAACACATTTAGTGAATGCAAATAAGGCTTCATTTTGATTTTTTTTAAACACAAAAAACATAAGCTTATTTGGAAAATTAATAAGCATGTTTCCCATTTCCTTTTTATGCCTTAAAGTAATGTAAATGTACTATTTAAATCCAGAGTTGATGTTTATATGTGATTATAACTTACAAATGGGAATCATGTTTATAATCAACCACAAATTAGTATTTATAAAACATTTAACAGGAGACAACAGCAAAAAGAAGGAATTCACTCATAAATTGACAATCATTATTATATATATTATAATATTAATATGATAATTGGTTTGATCAATATACCATTATTAAATAGCAGTGTAATAAATAAAAAAACTGTAATTGCTATTAATGTACAACTCGTTTCAGTTTGTAACGAAACTGTTTATTTATTTTAGTTTGTTTATTTGCTGTGTTTTATTCAGTTTATATGTTTGCATGTAGTAAAAAAAGCCTTTTGGGCAGTTCTACATGCCTTACAATGAAAATAAAAACTTGGGTCAGGATTTCGTGACTTTTCAGTTAGTGCATTTTAATGGCGGTGAAGGGTGGCTGCATACAAATTGCCATATCTTCACTTTGAAATGAGATATTAGAATAATTCTTGCATTTTTATTCTCACAAAATATGTATATTCACAGAAATGTAAGGTTTTACCATGTCAAATTATTTAAAAAAAGTCATGTTGCAATGCTAATGTAAGCCAAGTGTGCTTCTCATCACATAATAAACAAACATGGACAAAAAGGTATTATATTTAACCTCCGAATTGACCATCAGATAATCCAATGCTCATGATTTGCTTATTAGCTCCATCTTGGATTTGTAATATAGAAAGGGCACTGTGATAAAGTTAATGTAATCATAAGCTGCTCTTTCACAGATTGATCGTTATGACAGTTTTTTTTTTTTTTTTTGTCTTTAAATGAACTCATTTTGGTGTAAATGTCTTGAAACTAGTGATATACATGTAAGACAATTCTTCCAACAGAGAAGGTGGGTAGTGAAAAAAAAATTATGTTAAAGCTGCTCTTTCACAGATTGATCGTTCTGACAACTTCTTTTATTTTTTTGCCTTTGAATGAGCCCATTGTTGTGTAAGTATATGGAAACTAGTGATATAAGACCATTCTTCCAACAGAGAAGGTGGGTAGTCAAAAAAATTGTATGTTGAAAGTGTTTCTTACGTTTTGTATCATATGGTGAAAGGCATTAGTAGAATCCCCAAAATTATGTCTAATTGTTTTGTCGAAGAAGGTTGTGAGCAAATAATCTACACTGTGGCCACATTTTTAGCATGACTATTCGAAGAATAAGGAGGGCTATACTACTCGCCCAAGAGGGTGTCCGGTTAAAGCTTTAGGGCAAGTTGGGATTTTCACTTATAAGTCCAATACCCTTCATTCAATTCACTTAATACTTCACACAGTTCTTCACCGCCATCACATACTGAGGTAAGGTAACTCCACACGATCCTTTATACAAATTATGGCCCCTGATTGACTATGGAACTTAAGTTAAAGTTTAAGGGCGGGTTAGGATAATTATTAATAACTTCTATACCCTTTATTCAATTGACATAATACTTCACACAGTTGTTCAGGACTATCACACAATGAGGTAACATAACTCCATAGTATCCTTAATACAAGTTATGGCCCCTGATTGACTTCGGAACTTAGGTTAAAGTTTTAGGGCAGGTTAAAGTTTTAAGGCAAGTTTGGATTTAAAAAAAAAAAAGCACTTCTATACCCTTCATTCATTAACTTAAAACTTTTCACAACTAATGATAACCATCTTACAATAAGGTAACATAACTCCATTCTAACCCTAAATATAAATTATGGCCCTTTTTTATGCCCCCGAAGGTGTTTATTCACAATGGAATGCTGCATATAAGGACATAAAGTATAGGTTGTCTTGTCCTGGCTGTAACTTTCCCTTGTATGGACAGATTTTAAAATAACTTGCCACATGTGTTCGGCATACCAAGACGACGTGTCACGTGCAAGACCTGTGTCCCTACCTCTTAGGTCAAGGTCACACTTAGTTTTTATTCACAATGGAATGCTGCATATAAGGACATAGAGTATAGGTTGTCGTGTCTGGGCTGTAACTTTCCCTTGTATGGACAGATTATAAAATAACTTGTCACATGTGTTCGACATACCAAGACGACGTGTCATGTGCAAGAACCGTGTCCCTACCTCTAAGGTCAAGGTCACACTTAGGTGTTTATTCACAATGGAATGCTGCATATAAGAACATAGAGTATAGGTTGTCGTGTCCGGGCTATAACTTTCCCTTGTATGGACAGAATTTAAAATAACTTGCCACATGTGTACGACATAGCTAGGCGCCGTGTCTCGTGCAAGACCCGTGTCCCTACCTCTAAGGTCAAGGTCACACTTAGGTGTTTATTCACAATAGAGTGCTGCATATAAGGACACAGAGTATTGGTTGTTGTGTCTGGGCTGTAACTTTTTCTTGTATGGACAGATTTTAAAATAACTTGCCACATGTGTTTGACATACCAAGACGACATGTCGCGTGCAAGACCCATGTCCCTACCTCTAAGGTGAAAGATACACTTAGTGTTTATTCACAATGGAATGCTGAATATAAGGACATAAGAATGTAGGTTGTCAAGTATGGGTGGTATTTTTAGCTCACCTGAGCACTTCTCTGAGCATGAAGTGCTCAAGGTGAGCTATTGTGATCGCCCTGTGTCCGTCGTCCGTCGTCAACAATTTGACTGTTAACACTCTAGAGGTCACAATTTGGGCACTATCTTAATGAAACTTAGTCAAAATGTTACCCTCAATAAAATCTTGGATGAGTTCAATATTGGGTCATCTGGGGTTAAAAACTAGGTCACCAGGTCAAATTAAAGGAAAAGCTTGTTAACACTATAGAGGTCACATTTATGACTGTATCTTCAGGAAACTTGGTCAGAATGTTAATATTAATACTCTCTAGGTCAAGTTCGATTCTGGGTCATATGCGGTCAAAACTAGGTCACCAGGTCAAATTTAAGAAAAAGCTTGTTAACACTCTAGAGGTCACATTTATAACTTTACCTTAATGACAGTTGGTCAAAATGTTTATATTAGTAATCTCTAAGTCAAGTTTAAATCTAGGTCAATTGTGGTCAAAAACTAGGTCATAAGGTCAAATCATAGGAAAAGCTTGTTAGCACTCTAGAGGTCACATTTATGACTGTATGTACATGGAACTTAGTCAGAATGTTTATATGGATTAGCTCAAGGCCAAGTTTGAATGTGGGTCATGTGCGGTCAAAAACTAGGTCACCAGGTCAAATAATAGGAAAAGTATTTTAACACTCTAGAGGCCACATTTATGACCATATGTTCATGGAACTTGATCAGAATGTTATTGTTGATGATCTTTATTGGATCAGGTGAGCGATTCAGGACCTTCAGGGCCCTCTTGTTTTATGTTCAAAGGTAATTTAAAATAACTTGCCATTTGTATTTGTTTGATCTTTAACTTTTCATGTACTAACCTTGTTCATAGGTCAATGTCACATTCGGGGCATTTGTCACATACTGTGACAGCTCTTGTTTAATTTTCTTTTTATCTCTTTTGACAGGCACATTTTTATATTCTTAGCCAGGTTTTCACAAAGGGAAAACAAGTTATTAGAATGACTTGCGTCAATGTTCGGGCAGGCTTGTGCGAGGGCAGCGTCAAAGTCACATATGTTTAGAATAATTTTAGCTAGGTTTTACATATAGTGACCAAACTTCGTATATAGGAAGCGTTTATGGAGACCTTTCATGGGATTGTGTTTGAGGCCCCTAGGATCAAGGTCAAGGTCAAAGCTACTATTAATAAAAAAATGGTTGGTGTTGAATAACTTAAGTGTCGACATATTGCAGGCAAACTTGGTATATATAAAGAGTTCATAGAGACCTTTCATGAGATTGTGTTTTGGGCCCCTGAGAGTTATGGTCACTGTTTACTTTTTAATATGACTTTTTTATCGCTTTCGACAGGCACATACATTATTGTATTCACTTCTAAGTCAAAGGGATGCTCTTGTTTATATTGACATAACGCTATTTTTTCTGAAATTATTCATAAGTAAGGATGATTATCATTAACATTTTAGGTTGCACAGATTGTTATAGAATAGTCTAAAGGCTGATGAGGCATGCACAACAGTTATTTACATTTGTATTGATGGTTATACATGTATATCTATCTGTTGTCATTTGGCTGGTAGAAGATATGATTTTTTTGTTCCATATTACCAATAGAGCAACCCTTTGCAAGAAGGAGCATCCAGAATTTCTCTTCTGTCTGTCTTAACATGGACAGATCCAGAGGAGGCTTGATATATATATATATATATATATATATATGTAATATGTACATATCATTAAAGGTGCAGACCAACGAAGAGCCAGTGAGTGAAAACAAGGTGATTTTCAACATCCCAGATGCAGACAACATAAATCACATCGTTGTGTTCATGACTGGGCAGATTCCATTTCCTGATGGTTTTGGTGGGGCAGGTAAATGCAAACATTCTTTTTCATTATCTTTGAAATCATTATTTGAGAGTCTTTGCATTTTGGTTCATTTTTTGTTCATTTGTAGACAAAAAGCTAACAATTCAAGCTTAATCATTTCAAATTTTCAGCCCAGACACAGATATCTTTGTGCATATATGCAGCATTCCATAATGATTAAACGTGAAGTGTGATCTTGGAAGTAGTGTCGTGGGTCTTGAATGCGATACATCGCTTTTATGTACCATACACATGAGCCAAGAATTTTTAATATCTCTCCCAGCATGACAAAAGTTAAAGCCTGTACAGGGTACACTAGACGCATGGACAGCGATATTTTAATATGCCCACCAACAGGGGCATTGCTATTTCAATTAAAGTTATGTCCAACCCTTTTGCCAAATATTTCAGTGTACTTCTCATGGCCAAGTCCAGCTGGGCAGACATGGATTTTACTAGGCCATATCACCAACAACAAACCAAGTGCAATTTTCAAGATAACAAATCTTAAACATTCTGGTAAGTCCAGTCTTTTTAAAGAACTGCATTTCTGAAAAACATGAATATTGTGCTTTCAACCTCCATTAATATCATTTTTGTTTCTTTATTTCTTTCTTCTATATTTTTGAGGGGTGAAGGGGGGTGTTTTACATAAAAGTCATAATACATATTGTGTATTATCTTTTTACCTAATATTCAACTGATAATTTTTTAAAGCTTATATTGAGATGAAAATAACACAAACTACAACAATAGGTATTTAGATATTCTTGTTGTGATAACTGTGTTGAAACATAATGTACAACATAAAAGTACAAAATTTTAATCTCATGTTAGATGCAACCAGCAGCAACCATCCATTTGGCCAGATGACAGCCCAGACCCACCTGGCCCAGATTGGCATCTCGGTAGAGCCTGAGTCCCAGCTTGCCCAGCAGACACCTGCATCAATAGCCAGTACATCTGCTGTAGAACCTTTCGTAGAGTTTTCCAAGAAAATGTGCGAAAATGTCTACAACTTCATGTCCTCCTTTGCTTTAACTCAGCCCCAGATGACCCCTAATCCCACAGAGACATTTGTTCCACTGAGTAAGCTTTCTCAGTGGTATGAAAACTTCCAACGAAGACTTGAACAGAATCCATATTTCTGGAGGTCATGACATTGTGCATGCTATTGTGTTTACAGAAAGGCTCACTGTTGTGAATATGCAATATTTTTAAATGATGTCAGAATTTTTTTTATCAGTTTTCATTGCCCTGTCATTTGTTTGACGAAATATGAGATCGCCCATTTTGGGTGATGTTTGGCATTGGACCCAGAAATGATCTTGTTTGTGTTCAGACATAGCAATGCTTATAAACCTAATAATCACAAAACTTGGCAACAATGTTTTAACAATGTTCACGATTAAAGTGCTGTGAATGAGATTGAAAACCATTTAAATAACTGTAGTCTGTAGTAATTTTAGAGTTATGGTCCTTTAATTTTGGAAATTGGACCTAATTGAATAAATGTCCACTCCTCAACTTAAGGGACAGAGTATTTTGTAAACAAATTTGATACAATCCTTATATGCATTATAATCAAATTTTTTTGATAACCAGCCAAGTTACTTTAGTCTCTCTGGAGTTATGGTCCTTGAATTTTCAAAATTGAACGAAATTCATCTGCTTCAGCAAAATGAAGCTCGTTGTCTTTAATTTGAAACAATTTATTTGGACATAAAATCTCAATGAATTTGATAACCATAAAGCTGCACTCTCACAGATTGAACGTTTTGACAATTGTTTTTATTTTTTTCTTGGAACGAGCCATTTTTTAGCAAAAATCCATGGAAACAAGTGATACAAGAGTGCTGACAAAAAAAATGAATCGCAAATTTTTATATTGCAGTTCAAAAATTAATGTTTTATGCAATTTTCTTAAACCGTATGTAACGATTAAAGCCATTAAACATTACTTTTTGAACGGAAATAGGCAAATCTGCGTCTGATCTTTTATCAGCAATCTTTTATCATTGGTTTGCAGATGTTTATGCAAAAATTTACCCTTTCCAAGACAAAAAAAATAAAAAAAGTTGTAAAAACGGTAAATCTGTGAGAGTGCAGCTTTAAGGTATTTTTGTCTTTTTGGAGTCATGGTCCTTGACTTTTAAATTTTTGAATTCACTGCTCATTTACATAAACAGTATTTAGCTTTTGGTATTATTCATAATGTCTGAAATTAGTTCAATATCAAGCAAAGTTATTCAAACTTTATAATGATTATCCTAGATTCGCATGCTTTGGACTTTTGAACCTTTTGTTGCCAAATATTTGCAAAATGTCTAATAGTTGCCAATATTGGTTTACTATCTGTATGGGCATAATATCGAGACTGAGTGGGATCCCACTCCAATGGCTTTAGATATTTGGAGTTATCTCCCATGAATTGTCTGTAACTGCTTACCACATACTGACAACTCTTTTGACAGGCGTTGACAATTCCTTTTAATGGCACTCTTGTTCTTGTATGTAACTTTATATATTATTGTTTTCAATTAAACTGTATTGTAAGCCAAGGGTTGCTGTCCCCCAGCTACATGTAGCTTATTTGATCCTCAGATTCTGTGAATTTTGAATGTAGAAATATAAATTGTATTGTAAAAGATTTTTATATACATGTATGCTTATGTTCCTTTTATTACACAACAGTGGTCGAAATTAGCACAAGCCCGCAAGCCCTGCACTGATAAAATGACACCTGGGCTTGCTCAAATTCTGAATTTTATATAGCAGGGCTTGTTCAAAAATATGATTCTATGCAATAGTATAAGAATTCGGGCTTGTTCATCCAAAAGTCTAATTTCAATGACTGACACAAGCATTTTTTTAGTAATCTGGTTGTTGCATTTTCCTGCAATCGTTATGTTGTGGTCTTTTTTTTTTGTAATAAAGGAAAGGAGAGATTTGTAAATGTTGTAAATGATAAATGAAAGAAAAAGAGAAAGAACTTACAAATATCTTCCACTCTGTCTGTGACCTTCACTGGAAAGAGGTGACAATCAGTTACGTTATCAGCAGCTACATAGAGTGGATTATCAAGAAAAACCCACACATTACACATACATGCACTGGTAGCCATGAAACATAAATGTCACATTTATTAAACAGTGGAAATAGGACTAAATAAATTCATATCACCACAGCTCCACTGTACTATTCAGGGATGCAGCTGGACTAATCATGATAATTGTTCTGTAATCATGAAATAGGAAATTCTTTGTTGTAATTTTCGTAGATTTGTATTCAACTTAAATCAGGTTTCAAAAATGAGATCTTATATACCTTGCTTTGTAGTATCTGTTTCAGAGCTATTTGTATGAATTATTAAAATTGACCCAGTACCTGTTTGCTTTATAGATTGTTTCCCAACAATATGGATCTATTAATGACAAATGTTGTACATTTTTAACAAATTGATTGTGAATGATAAATTGTTCAACAATTGTGAATAAAAAAGAAAAGAAAATGGTATATTTGTTTTAAAACTTGTTACATGTATACTTGAAATTTCAAAGAAAAAGAAGAAACTTCTTTTGTAAAGAGTGGAAAAGAAAATGAAATGAAGTGGAACTTTTTTGAACGATCCACTGTTTCTTTAGCTATATTTCACTGCAATATCTGTGTTTGGTGCATTTTGCTCAATTGTTATAAGTGTTGGTACATATACAATTTCATAAAGGCAATTCATTTTCTTGTGTATAATGTTTGCAGATACAATGTTATGTTATGTTAAAGTGTTAGGTAAGGTATTCTCTGTGCAAAAGCAATGTTAATTATTGTGTTTAGATGTTTTACTAATTAGTATTTTGAGGTAAGTCTCCATTCAAGTGTTCTTGAAGAGTATTCAGATTAATTTCTTTTGTTCTTGAAGAGTATTGTGTAGGATTAATGTAAGTATTTCTCCAGTGTTAACGTATTATATTATATAATTATATCTTAATTAACACTAAGCTGATAGCAATAAACTACGCCTACTTTGTCATGTGACCCCTTTCTTAGGTTGGGTCCTTCGCCAAATATGAAAAGCAGACGATAAGAATATATACAGAAGTTATACTTGGAAATTAGATAAATATAGCATGGAATGTGGTAAAAAATTAAAACAAGCATAACATTAAATTGTGGTTGATTAGTTTTCCTTTTTTCCTTTAGGGAATTTAACAAAAAAAGTTGACGTGTTTAGAAAAAAATGTCAAAACTCTATGGGTTTTGCTGTAGTTATTTTCTCCATAAATACTCACTTCTTTTTTACAAGTTTAATGAATTATATAATAACCTTTTTGTTTCTTTGCTATGTGTTAATATACAATTAATTTAATGCTTATATCAAGCAACAAATGTGTTTCAAGTGGTCATAGTCATAATCAATATGCGTTTTATTCTTTGACTTGTGTCATTCACATAATGAAAAAATCTGATTTTTTATCTATACAAATATTTTATTTGTAACCTTTAGTTATATGTGCTTTAAGATATCTAAACTAAATGATTTAACATTTTTCATTCATTTTTTTGTTAACTGAGATGTCTTTATCCCTAAAATTATTTCTAAACAAACTCAAAATAAATGAATATGCCTTAGATTTAACATGGAATGCAAAAGATTGAGACAATTTTCGAAATATAAATAAATCACGGCATATCGTCACTTTTATACTCTCATATTGTTTCCTAGCACTTTATGTAGTAATGACATGTCCTATTTTAAGAACAACATATTTTATATGTCAAGTATGTATGGTTAACATAAATGATTAGAAACTCTTGATGGTTACTAAAGGTCACTTTTGATTTAAACGAATACTAAAAATGCATAAATACAGCATCATGTCAGAATTAAGGCTTTTCTTATTTGTCTAAGCTCTCCCTCAGTAATGACAAACACATTTTGTAGTTTTATGCGAGTGTTTAACTTGGTTTATCAGAATGAAATCAAAATATATATATATAGAAAACAGCGTATTACACTACTGTTGATAAGTGCAGATTGTCGGAGGTCATGGTGGATAGCAACATGCAACTGATAAGCCTGCCTTATCTTGAGGCTCTTTGTTAGTTGTCATGTCAATTGCTTTGACTGAGTTACTTCTTTTATGTGGTTATATTTATTAGCTGAAATCCACTATATTTTTACTGTGCAGAAATGAGTTTCGTTGAAAAGGCATGTGTTACAGAATCTGATTGTACTGATTACCTCCGTTTTTATTGCAATTATATGTAATAATGAAATCTCATCCTGAGATAACGAGTTCTCTGTTGGGTGTAATTATATACTCAGTCATTAAGGGGCTCCATTTTCTTTACCTGATCAGATGTAGCAGTCAGGATCATAATATACCAACTGACACCATTAGCCTTTGATCAAGTAGATGGGTCATTGGCATGATGGGGATATGGGAAATTGCTCCAGCAGTGGTGATGAATTTATTTTGTATATTGTGTCCTACCTGGGCAAAGTTATATGTTGATCTGAGGGTTACCCAGTATATTATGAATTGGTTTTTCTCTTACTGTTATTATATGAATTGAGTCACTTAAGCATGTCTTATAATGCATGGTGTTATACATATTTTCAATTTATTAGAATAGACAATTTGAAAATATAATTTGCTAAGGCTTGTCCATGCGTAATAAAAGAACAAAATAATTTTATGTTTTGCAATCAAGTTATTTTGATACACATGTAAATGCGCATAACTTGCCTCAAGGTCAATGTTTAGTACGTAATTTGTTCTGTAGATTAGCCCTGCTGCAAATGTTTTGACATTGAAGTAAAGGTCATTGACAATGACACAATGAATCAAATTTGTAGTTCATATGTTATATAGCACTTTATCATTTGGAATCTTTAAATATTTAAGATGCTTGGAATGTGAAAAAAAAATATGTTAAGGTCATAATTAACTCTGTTTGAAAATTATTGATACCCATACAACATCTGCCAAGACGTACATAGTGTAAATGTTAATGTGTTGTCGGTCTTGATTGAGAGAACTACTTGCTACAATAACTAGAGAGACAATCCTTGCTATGGAAGAGCATCAGCTCGTAACATTTCTACAGTACTCTTTGCAAATGCACCTCGCATGTAGCAAACTGTTATGTACCTATTAAACTGAACTGTGCCATGCTTTTTGTGTTTTTATCATTTATCTTAGTGATAACTAAAAAACATCAACATTGGTATAAAACCAGTGCATTGTTACAACCACTGCAGATCAATGTGGTGCATTTGGATTTTGCCTTGAATGAGTTGATTGTCCTTTCTTTAAAGCTGCACTCTTACAGATTTACCATTTTGACAACTTTTGTAATGTTTTGTCTTGGAATGAGCTGATTTTTGCATAAATATCTGCAAACCAGTGATATAAGACTGTTGACAAATGACCAGATTGCAGATTTTCATGTTTCCGTTTGAAAATTAATGTTTTATGGCTTAAAGCGTTACTAACAGTTTAAGAAAAATGCATACAACTTCAACTTTTCTGCATCTGATTTTTTGTCAGCAGTCTTATATCACTGGTTCCCATGCATTTTCGCATAAATTGACTTGTTCCATAACAAAAAATTAAAAAAGTTGTTAATCTTTTCAATATATTCTACTGTATTTGTAGGACTGTTTTAAATACATGCAAGTGGAAAGGGATACAATATTTCATGGTTTCTGGCTCAAAATTCATATGATCTTACTTAAAAAATTAACATTTGCCTGGAAAATATTAGCCTGTGCCTTTGAACTGATTGGCATCGTTTGTTTATCATTCAGAGTGTTAACATTAAATATTGGAGGGCTGTTGTTTTACGCCTAGATTATTACAGAACATACCCATGTGTTAATGTAATTTTTTGAGAGCTATCATATGAACTGTTGATATTTTAAGCAATAAACGCATTGTCTGCCATTGTAATTAACGAAGTAGTTATTTCTATCTCATTATTTCTCGCCATGAGGTTGTGGTACAAGTATGTATACACTTGAAGAAATCTTAAAGCCATACAATTTATAAAGAAATTCTGGTAACATAAACTAATTGTAAAAGGTTGTGAAAGCACTTGAAACAAGGAACGTTTCTTTGAAGAGTGGCATGTTATCATTCTACCAAATACTAACTCTATATGATATACTATAATCTATTTTTCATGACACGATGCTGAATGATTTTTTTCTTCCGTTTCCAAGAATCCGGTGGAGGAACATGATTTATGTAACTAAACTGGGTTGGAATTTGTTCTCTAATGTATATTCTGGGAACATCATGTGTTGTCACCAATATGAATGTTGAATGGCGTTTTTCAGTTGCTGCTTAGTGTCCCAGAATCCAATGCGAAAATAATTATAGCAAAAAAAAGAAGAAGTTACACGAACGGCACGTAGTTAAACCTTTATTTAAATTATTGCTAGAATACTCTCCGTTCTCCGAAATCATGGCATTGACCAAATACGTATCGGAATGACTGCCCTGCAATTCATGTGTTGGCATCGTTTGATATCATATTTTCGGTGGTTTATCGTCAAAACAAAACAAAATTTTTTAATAAATAAACGACTTACAGCCAGAAGTAAATGAAATAATTTTAAGCTAACTTGTATAGCTGTGCATTTGTATATACTATTCGGTTAAAGCCTAGCACGGTTGTCGTTCGCCAAGTTCACATGTAGAACAGTCTTGAAAACTGGGTTAAATCTTCTGAGTATGCACCAGAACGCTTCTTCATCAATCATAGAACAAGATAAAAACTACATATTATTGTTTTCTCTTTTTCTTGAGCAGAAGCCGACCCAGCCAAGATCCCGTCAGTTTTGACACTCCTTGTTATTGTGTTGTACACTCACCTTATCCGTAGCAATGAAGTGTTTTAGATTCAATGGCTAAGTTTGAATGACTTGTTTGTTGTGTAATGTATATAGGGAGTTCAGAACGTCACGTCATTTATGTAATTGGTGCCGATTTTCGTAAAATATTTGTGTACTTTAAATTCGATTTTTTATACCAAAAGTAATTTGTTATTTAATAAATTTAGGTTCCCTGTCAAGATTAATTCATATTCTCCATTATAAAGAAAAAAACACTAAAATTGAATTATTCGTTGATGAAGAATCGATCAAAATGCAACACTATCGATTTCGCTACTGCACCGCGACCTCGTTCGCCCGGTCACGATTTTTATCTCGCTGTTGAATACTAGTGTTATATAACCAATTTTCCGAAGGTGTTCTCCCCTGTTAATTCTTATTTTTGACCAATCAAATGAAAGGGAATATTCAGATCTCGATTTTGACAGTTGAACAAATCGAATGCGTAAACAAACAACGAAATGGTGTTTAATTGAAGGCGAAAACAGTGAGAAACAACAGGTAAGATATTAATAAACAAAAGTGTTCAATCAAATACCAACACTACATTATATTTCCAACAAAAATATGCGGTTATTTCACTTTTTACGCTGTATTTTATACGTCGGAAAATTCATTTTCCAACCCCATTCGGCAATGTTTTGATTACGTTTCACGTTGACGTTTACCCCACCCAAATGAATTCACGTTCCGTAATATTAAAAGCATGTGGTTGTATTTTTCAGGTCTGGCGATCGGTGTTTAAAAGGAATATGTCAGAAGATCAAAGTAGTAAAATTGGATTATTAGGTATGGAATTTGGAAAACATTTATTTTATTGTCGTCAAAATGTTGAATTAATGACAAGTTGTTTCACTTTTCAACAATATAAGAATGTCTGAATGGTTTATTATGTAGACAGTGCTGCACTTCACAGTACTGTTCTCTGTCAACAAATGTTTTTGTTATTGCATGAAGTTGAATTCAAAATTGATGTTTTATCAATGTACACACCTGTTCGTACATTAAGAGGTATTGAAAGCTATATTTAGTTTCATTATCTTGTGCATGTTGTTTGTATTTTGATATAAGTACAGTTAACGAACTCGATGCTTTGTGGTTCGTGTATTTCTCTTTCAGTTCCAGTGTGCATGTCGTTTTCAAGAGTTCCTGATGGTTTGATTTTAATTTTCTTATATGATTATACATCTGTCATCATAATACATTTCTTGGATAAAATATAGCTAGTGGTATTTTTTTCAACTAAAATAAATCAGTGCCTTCATTTATCAATTAAAAACCAATTAGAGTGTATATATATGAATTATTTTTAACCATGTGAATTTTTTGTTGTTGTACGGATATATGAAATCTTGTGCAACAAAACATCTTTATATCTCGATGAAATAAACATTTTTAATAAAGGGGCTTGCTCATGTTGTGGCAACAAAAATTAGTTCTCCCAGTAATGCATCTGAAAACATATTAAAATAAGTTTACTCTTTGGTACCGAAATTGCAGAATAAATAAAAAGTATAAACAGCCAATATGGTTTTAGTCGAGAGCGGACCCAGGCTGGTACAGTCAATTAATAGTAAGATAACGGATTATAACCACTCTGCCACAGATACTCATTAACAACTTGTTGGATATTTTAACCATAATGCAATATATTGAAAACATAACATGATAATGTCAATCAATCAATCACACTAGAGACATTCATGAGTCTTGTAGCTTGAAGAATAAGGATAAGTATACAACTCACCCTAGCACCGGCGTCACACTTTGGTTTATGTTTTGAATGTAAGCACCTTTAAGTCATTATCTCAGTAAATACATCATTTATTGCATTGAAATTTGGATATGTATCCCCAACTATCTCACCTATTAAAGTAATGAAGTTAGATAACATTAACTTTTCAATTCTTACACTGAAAAGCGGCGGAATAGTTGAGCACGCTGTCTCTGTGTCAAACCATGAGCGATCCCCTTTAATAAGTGGGAAAAAATACACGGTACCACATTTGATGTTATTCTGTGAGTAATTTTCTGTTAAAGACTAAATTAGATTATAGGACAAGCTGCTCTCTCACAGATTGACAGTTATGACATTCTTTAATTTCTTCAGATTATTTTAAGTTGTCAAAAAGGTAAAGCTGGGATGTTCTCCTTGATGAGGTCTTTACAACATTTTTAAAGTGAGTCACATGGGATCAAAAACTTGGTGAAAAGATCAAATCTTAGAAAAATATAGGGAACAAACTTAAGGCAATATATCTGGTCCAATATTAATAAAACTTAATCAGAATGTTTTCATTAATGAAATGGTTAATAAGTTTTAAACTAGGTCACATTGGGTCAGAAACTAGGTTGATAGATCAATTCTTAATATTCTTAATATATAAATTCAACAAATATGCTTGATCTTTCTTCACATCTTCATTTAATTGCAGCTAGTTAAATTCATTGTTGACCTAAACTTTTTTGTTGTTCTAGGTCCACCATTGAACAAGGAAATTTTAGAAATCTGGGAGAAGTACAGTCAGCCTGCTGCAGTCAGAAAAATTCAAGAAGAGTTTGAAGTGTTGCGATCATCACCTGAATCATGTCTCAGAGTGAAGATGTTTCGTTTAAGTCAGAAATGCCAGAAGTTAAGAAAACAAAAGCGGGATGGTGAATTGCGTTCTATTTTGCAATCGGGTTTTCATGCACCTGAAAAAAAGATCACTGAAGATGTAACGCTTGCAGATGAAAGCCAAATAAGACAAGTGCAAGATGCTGCAAGGAAAGTTGTTCAGGAGAACCACAAGTTGAAGAGAGAAATAGAACATGTTTAAGATACAAATGAAAACCTTTCTTTTCAAATTGAACTTTTTGGATAGTCTCCCGGATCCGAATGACCTGCTGAAGAGTGTAGCCTTTGACATTCAGGAACAAGTTTTTTTGAGCAGTGTTAGAGCACTAGGAATTATAGACAAACTAATAACAGGGCCCTTCTGGAGAGAAATTGAACGCAAAAGAAACATCTTAGACCTGAATCCCCTATTAGAGGTCCTTCAACTGAAGTTAGAAGAATATTCAAAAAACTCATCTGCACTGCTTAAAGGAGAAACACCATTCCCAGATGAAATGCTGGCGAAAGATGAGGTGTACCATTCACTCTTCGAATTTGAAAATGCAACGATTGAGACATATACTCAAATGGCATTAGAGCTTGCCACAGGGGGCATGCTCCTTATTCTTGAACGACAAGTGAAAGACCAATTAAAAGGTGGCAAATATTACAGCCCAGACAACAATGAACGACTGAGAGCGGCAGCAGTCCCAACTACAAATTCATGCTCGGAAAGAGATTTTGCACAGCTGGATGTCCTTATGAGATTGAAGCCTGCTGCATCAATTGAATGCCTCGAAAGCATAATAATGTGGACCAACAATGAAACTTCAGCATAGCTTGCAGATAAAACAAAGGCTGAACGGGAAGATATAATTGAACAAGCCAGAAAAGACACTGAACAAATGCAGTTAAAAATCAAACAGAAAAGAAACAAACTGATGTCTGAGAAGCTTAAAAAATTACAAGAAAAACAGGACAGAAAGACAAAGAAGCAAGAAAAAGAGTATGTACAAACCATCAAACTAACTGATAACTTGACAAGATATGGTGGATTGTGGACGACAATGAATGAAGTTGATTTTCATTTAAGCCAAGCAAAAAATGAAAACAACGCCACGGAAGCATTAGTTGGCCAACTTCAGTTTAGGAAACAAATTCTTAAAAGCTGTGGATCAAAAGAGCTTTTCCAGAAACAGTATAAGGGAACAAACTTTTCAGTTGACCAGCTGGAAGAAAATTTGAAAACTATAATTGCTATAAATGCAAACCTTGAAAACAAAGATCCCCAAGAAAACCGACCTATAACATACACCAATATAGACTCTGCGAAGGAAAATGTAATGGAAGAAAAAAGTTTGCTTGCAACAAGAATTAAGTCATCTAGACATAAACTGAAACTTCAACAGCAGAAAAACCTACTTCCTAAGTTCATTGATGAACCACATCTGTTCGTTGGAAAGTCCATTCAGCAAAAGTTTAACTTTCCTGATTCAAATGAAATTGAATGGTTTAATGGTGAAATCTTAAAACTTATTAATATAGATGGTTTAAATTCTACATACCAGGTCAAATATGAAGATGGTGAGCTTAGTTCTTACAATCTTTTGGTTGATTTTGAGAAAGGGGACGTTATTATTTTGTGACATTGTTCTAGTGCTATGGACATATAAACATGTCAACAAAACTGTTTTGTTTACTAAAGACAAAAAACTTTTTTGGGTATGTCTTCTGCTACTGATCTTTAATACTGAAATGTATTACATGCAATCATTTGATGTGATTTAATGTTTACACACTGTATATATCATGTATGTGACATATAGAATTAGTAAGTTATCAAATATTACCAGTTTAACTTCAATAATAATAATTGATACATCTTAAAATGGAAATACTTAATAAACATTAAGTGGACGTATATTAAGTTAAAGCTTACAAAGACTTGAAACATACATAAGACATAAATGAAACAATGAACACCATCCATTTTCAACTATTGCCTAATAAAAACACCCACATTTGCAACAAAAATGTATTCTCTTTAACTATTATTCTCATATAAACCATTTTTACCTATAAACTGAATACACAGTGATCAAATTATAATGTTTTGAACATCATAGTGCACATACAAAAGTTTATGTGTAAATATGTAATATATTGTATAATGCAGCGGCGGCCATTTTGTCCGCCATATTGGATACTTTGCATGTAATTATTTTTCAAAGTTTTCCGTATGTCATAACATATCAGTAAATATAAACTTTCTTATTCGTATTTAGTTGTCACAATTGTTTTTTTAATGAAAGTCCAATGTATGTTGCTATTTCCTTACCATCGGCGGCCATTTTGTCCGCTATTTTGTCCGCCATTTTGGATTTTTGAATTTTATCAATTTTCTAAAATATTCTATACATCATAATCTTTCGGAATATGTATACTTTCCAATATCTCTGACTTGACACGGGCATTTCATTTTAATGAAATGCAAGATTTCACAAATAAACGGTGCCATTTTTATACAGTTGTCATATAGAGCTTGTAATTACAAAAATGTGCCATTTTTCAGGGACTAAAATGCTTATAACTTTGCTTCTACTGGGAATTTTTTCACCAAATAATTTTTTTCGTGATTGTATAAATGTCCCTTTTCCAGTAGTACATGTTAAAACCATTTTAATAGTTTTTTTCTTTTTTCACTGAATCCCCTATTGTATAAATTATACAAATATGAGCGATCACAATCAAATGACACAACTGATGTATTCTTCGTTTTATGTATGTGGTGGTTCTGCTTCATATGCGATACTGAACGCCTTTTTTATGGAGAGTCCCACAGTCACAAACTTTGATTTAGTTGATGCAAAACATGGAAGTGCTGTGGCAAACCATGGAAGCGCTGCAGCAAACAACTGAGTGCTACGGCATACCATGGAAGCACCGTTGCAAACCGTGGAAGCGCTGTGACATACTATGGAAGCGCTGCGGCATACCAGGGAAGCATGCATTGGAAGCGCTGTGGCATACCATAGAAGCGCTGTGGCATGACGTGGAAGCGCTGTGGCATGCCATGGAAGCGCTGCGGCATACCAGGAAAGCATGCATTGGAAGCGCTGTGGCATACCATAGAAGCGCTGTGGCATGCCATGGAAGCGCTGCGGCATACCAGGGAAGCATGCATTGGAAGCGCTGTGGCATACCATAGAAGCGCTGTGGCATGACGTGGAAGCGCTGTGGCATGCCATGGAAGCGCTGCGGCATACCAGGGAAGCATGCATTGGAAGCGCTGTGGCATACCATAGAAGCGCTGTGGCATGACGTGGAAGCGCTGTGGCATACCATAGAAGCGCTGTGGCATGACGTGGAAGCGCTGTGGCATGCCATGGAAGCGCTGCGGCATACCAGGGAAGCATGCATTGGAAGCGCTGTGGCATACCATAGAAGCGCTGTGGCATGCCATGGAAGCGCTGCGGCATACCAGGGAAGCATGCATTGGAAGCGCTGTGGCATACTATAGAAGCGCTGTGACATACCATGGAAGCGCTGCGGCATACCAGGGAAGCATGCATTGGAAGCGCTGTGGCATACCATAGAAGCGCTGTGGCATGACGTGGAAGCGCTGTGGCATGCCATGGAAGCGCCGTGGCATGCCGTGATTGCGCTACGGCATTCCGTGAAAGCCCTGTGGCATACCATGGAAGCGTTGTGGCATGCCGTGAAAGTGTTGTGGCATGCCGTGATTGCGCTACGGCATTCCGTGAAAGCGCTACGGCATATCAAAGGAGCGCTGTTGCATGGCGCTGTAGCTTACCGTGGAAGCGCTGTGGCATACCATGGAAACGCTGTGGCAAACCATGGAAGCGTTGTGGTATACCATGGAAGCGCTGTGGCATGCCATGAAACCGCTGTGGCATACCATGGAAACCCTGTGGCATACCATGGAAGCGCTATGACATACCAGGGATCGCTATGGCATACCGCGAAAGCGCTGTGTCATAAAATGTAAGCGCTGTGGCATACCATGGAAGCCCTGTGGCATACCGTGGAAGCGCTGTGGCATGCCATGAAAGCGCTGTAGCATACCATGGCATGCCCTGCGGCACACCATGGAAGGCCTGTGGCGTATCTTGAAAGCGCTCCAAACCATGGATGTTGCTTTGCTACGCTAAGGTTTCTTTTCCCATGATAGAATCGTAATTTATGAAAGAGGAAAACAGATGCGGGCCACGACATTATAAATATATCATCATTGAGTGTAGCTTCTTTTAGACGGTGGCAGATAGTTTTCTACAATCAAACTATACCTAGAAACGAATGGGTAAAAACGTCTCTAAAACAAATGTTAGAATGCTAACCCATTTTTTTCTA
Organism: Mya arenaria; assembly: GCF_026914265.1. NCBI lineage: Eukaryota > Metazoa > Mollusca > Bivalvia > Myida > Myidae > Mya > Mya arenaria. The sequence goes on along the minus strand of NC_069125.1, from coordinate 54,839,700 downwards.
AACGTTAGGTTTGTAATTTTGATGTATGTCTTGGCACAAGATGTTCTTGACAATAAGCAATGTTTTGTCTAACAATGCTCAGTGTATGTTTAGTGGAGCAATAGTATGTAGAAGGCAACATGTACAGAGAATTTTCGTGTAACATATGGAAGTGGTTCAAGATCGCAGACAGGTACGTGATTGTGTCTGACAGTCGCGCCTGCCGCTCACGTAACACAAATTCCCATCATTCTGCGTTCGCCCGTCGATCCGGCATAAAACCGGGCATGCAACACAGAGACAACATTACATTTATCCCTTTTTATGCACGGGTATAATTGTTTTATGGCAACATACAAGGTCACACATTCCATGTATCTGTCACATGATGACGAAAGTCTTGACGTATGAGGATTTATCTTTGTACTTATGGCGTTGTTTTTTACTTTCTCACTTAATAGGACGCAGATCATTATATTTTTTTTTCAATTCTTTTATCAATAATTATGTTTCCAATTATGTTATGATACATGCTTGTCGTTACGTAGCCAACACGTTCACCTTTTTCAATGCGTTGGTCTTCCTCTAATCACGTTTCCATGAACTAATTGTGATTTGTTTATGTTGCTCATTGTTGCGGAAGAAACACTTATTTGTTATATAAGTAAACATAGCTGAGAAAACGTATGGTTTCTTTCCACGGGCAGGAACTGCCTAACAATGAGTACCGGTAATATTCTGTTGTCGAATGAATCAGTACGGAATCACTGCCAATATATGAATTAACCAAAACCCCCCCCCCCCCCCCCATACTCTCCACACAAATATCGTTGATATTGTGGTAGTCGTGAAACAACAGACAGCGAAATTTGATATATGTTTTGCATCCAAAACAGATCGTTTGCTAATCTGCTTTATCCCAAAGCCCTCTGACATATAAGAGAGAAATTGTTCGTTTCGGAATAAGATAGCAATTTATTATATGCCTTCCTGTGGTTTGTAGAGATTTATCAGTGAAAAAAATATATTTCCCTATTTTTCACACGTGAAATACAACTATTGATGCTAACTCGCGAAATATCAAAACCTCCTGTCAACTCTTTAAACCAAAATGATAAATAATTTCGCTTCAAAGGGAGGGGCGCAAGTTAAAAGCTTACGCCCCTAAGTTACGCCCCCTCTTACATCATATCCTGGGTCCGCTCCTGGAAATATTGCGATCTTTCAGTGAAACAAACAATTATATTTCACAGCCAAGAGTGAACTATTTTCTTTTGGTGCTCATGAGTTGAAAAAAGTATATTACACTCTTTCACTGTTTTTTACGCTAGTAAATGATATAATCAATTGGAAAATCGCGCCAATTGACGTAATACCGGCTCTAACGACATTTATTTTTCATCCAACTACGTTTTTTAACTTTAAAACGGTGCCAACGGATTATCAGGATGTAATCGACTGTTGATTTTGTTAATAAACAAAAACACCGAAAACCATTAAATAAATCAGTGTTTTTGTTTATGTTGTTTTTGATGTGTGCATGTTTGTTTGTAAATAATGGGTGCTCATTTGATATGTTAGCCAACTCACTTAACGATCCATCTTATTAACGTCTAACCGCACTTTTCTTCCCGGATATATATTATTTTTTAATCCTTAATGAAACTTTAGTGTGTAATACCATTGAGTGAATAAGGGTACCTCTTGGAAAGCATCTTAAGACTATTCTTGAATACTTAGACTGTGTTTTGCAAAGTCGCATATAAATTATATGCAACAGTCATCTTTTTGATGGTTATTATATGTTTCAATTGTTGCTGTTCTTTTTAATGACACATTTCTATTCGTTTTGGATGTATACAAATATGTTTAAAATCAATATTAACTTGAGTTTGAGTTGATATTTAATGTATTTTGTTATTACTTTAACGCACAATGGTACACTGCCGCACGCTACGCACCATTCCAGAACGAGCCAGCACGTGTTTTCCTTACCGCCAGTGTGGATTTAGATTACGTTTCTATCCAGGTGAGATGCACATTTTCCTCCCGTGCGGTGCTCGGGAAATTATCGGTTAGGGGGGAATCTTTGTTGTATTTATAGATGCTTTAAGTGAACAATTCATTTTCTTGTTGGATTAGCTAATTATCTTTTTCTACTGGGATTTATATTTAGCTTTAACATACATGTTTACTGTAAAATACTTTCACAAAAATAAAACGTTGTTGGACGGTAGCCGTTCTTTGAGTAAGCTTTGACCGTGTGGTATAATAATGAGGACATGTGCGCATAAATGGTCAAAATGTGAACACCAGTGAGTCTGTGTTGATTTTTAACTTTTCACTCGAAACTCGTTGGTGCTTAACACGTGGGCGGAGGATTGTCGAAGCAAAGGACAAACGGATTACAGTTAAGCAAATAAAAGGGCCAACGTCGGGTTCTGGTGCCAAGGGGTTCAGCCAACGTTGTCAAGGGTAACCATGGCGGAGGGAAAGCTTGCTTCATGTGCTCGATACCTTCTTATCATCCTTAATCTTATATTCTGGGTAGGTACACTCTTAGCCTTGTAGACCTGTGATAAACAAGTATAGCACATATTAATCATAATTTCATATTGTAATGAGTAATATTCATTCGCTGTATTTAAACATTTCGGAAATCATGAATCTGTTCGGACATGCTTATAGTAAGAGATGAACTACAAGTACTATAAGGGTGGAATGGTCAAATATTTGTTCTTGACTTTATCTACACCAGTTCCATCATTCAGTCATGTCCAATATGACCAAATTTCTGCTTTGATGGTCATTGCTACAAAATGGAAAATGAAACCACTCGGTAATGTAGTTGCGCAGTAAGTTATGACAATTTCCTGGTAGGAGATAATTGAACTTCGACCATGGAATGTTCATAACTGTCGATACGAGTACACATTATTGCTCGCTCCTACATGTGGTATTGGTTACAGCCCAGTGGTTATTTTTGCCCTAATTATAACAATAGGGTAAATGTTTGTCATAATAACTAACTGAACAAAGCCTTCGATTGTAAAACAGCCTTGTGCGTGCTGTTGAGCGGAAATACACATAATTCAAATAGACGGCCACCCATTCTTGTCTCATTTTGTTTCACGAAATTTGATTTGTTAGATAAGGCGCGTGTGTTGTGTCAATGAGGTGAACATTTTACCCAAGTTTCATGAAATAACTTTTGGGGTGTTGAACATTGAAACAACAAGAACTATATGAATCGAACCTTTAAATTGACATTGAGTTGTGACCTTGGCCTTGTCGTCGATCTTTGCACGTCATCTCTTTGGGTAAACATTTGAATGTCTTTTAATTTGTTTTATTTGGGTTGGAACAGCGGGCACCTCTGACCTTGAATTGTGACCTTGACCTTTAGATGACGCACCTGGAATGCTGTTTCTGCACATCGTTTCGAAGTGGTGAAGATTTGACCAGAGTTTCATGAACATCCTCCAAGTTGTTTTGGAGATACGGAGCGGACTCGAAAGTGTGCCCAACAGACGGACGGATGCTTAAAACAAAATCTCCCCCAACATAGCTATGGGAAGAAATACTGACAAGGCAGGACATGCTAGGGAGCCCGGATTTCTCTGTCTTTTTAAGACTAAAAATTCACATTTTCGGGAAATGATTAACACACGCTTATATTGCTTACGTTAAGCTACGCAAGTGCCAGTTAAACAAATTGATGCAAAACAAAGGAAAGTATGAGGCACGAAATAGTATTTGGAAAACATGGAACAAATTAAAAGAGTATGTCCAGCTAAATATACACATACAGACAAACATACATATATACATTCATACATGCTTCAAACAAGTTGTAATGAAGAGCACTATGCACAGACATTATATATTGCTTTTATTAACTTTGCGTTTATAACATTTTACTATATGCCAATGATTTTATCATTTTGGCAGCAATGTTTGGGTGCATGTAGTTTTATTTTTATTAATGTACTTAAAAATCGTGTTCACAGATCACGGGGATGCTGCTGTTGGGAGCAGGTATCTGGGTGGTGGCTAGCGACAACGTTGGAAAAACGGTCACCGAATGGCTTCGCATATCCATCCCCGCTGACACGCTCATGGCGGTCGGGTATGCCGTGGTCGGTGTCGGCGCCTTCATGTTCCTCATCGGCTTCTGTGGCTGCTGTGGCGCCATTCGGGAGAGCGCCATTATGCTCGGAGTGGTGAGTCCAGTCTATGCGAAGGGCTGAAATATATCTAAAGTTTGTATGTGTGGTAACCTTTCGTTACGTAAGTTTCTGTTGTATCAATGAGGATAACTTTCTTGATGTATATTCTTGATGAATTTCTAAAAAAAGGTATTTCTGATAGCATAGGTCCAAGCACTTTACACGATAATTACATAAAGAGTATGATCAGCTGCGCGCAAATACTTTACATAATTAATTCACAACATGATTTGTTATTTTATTGCAACATATACAGCTTATTTTACATTTAACCAAATTCCTTCAAATGATTGATACATATAGCAATTAATACCTAGACTTTTAAAACAGTTGCAGGTATGTGTTTCTTTTACAGTATATGGTATTCATGGTGGTCTTGTTATGTGGAGAGCTTGCAGGTATTGTCTACGTCGCATTGGAAAAATCTTCAGTAAGTTTTACATGCAATTTCCAACAACTAACTTTCTTAATCACCGAGACTATGGTACTTGCAAGTATTATTGCAAGAACATGATAAACTCGCGATAAAACTATATTTTTGTACTGCAATAACTGGATATTTGTCTATTGACTACGCCCTTGCTACATCAAGAATTAGCTATTATAACGTCATATCGCCATATGGCTGATGAACCTTTGGCTGGCTGTTATTGCCAGCATTAGATAAGGATGATGCACGGCGTGTACTTAGACAGGTATTAATACATATTAATAATGTTATACCATTGTTAATAAACACAGATAAAAATATCTGGCACACGACCTTTGTTAATCATGCAAAACATCGCCAGCTTAGTCCAGATTGAGTGATTTCAGGTTTTCAAGATCTGTACCATGAAATTGGAACATTTACAAGTTTTGTACCCCACATGACATGGCGTATTAGGTGGTGTGTAATAAATGGTAGCTCGCCTAATATGCTCTCAAATAAAAAATATGTTCCAAATGTACCATCGATTACCGTCAAATCGAGGCCTAAAACGAAAAGGGTTTAAGAGACACTAAGCAAAAGACAGAGTTTTGAATTCACCATTTTGTCAAGTGTTTCCCCAAATACCCACTTCAAATGTAATTTAGATTACACACTTCGCCCAATGTAATCCTAATTAGCTTTTTCCCAAAGATACACTAAATTACTTTATCAAATGAACTCTCGAATACTCACTTTACCAAAGGTGCAATCAATTGTCCATCTACTAAATGGACTCTGAAATACTCACTGTCAAATAGACCCTCTAGTACTATTTTGCCAAATATACTCCCGAATACTCACTCCACCAAATATATCCTCTTTACTCCGTCGCCAAATATACATCGGAATACTCAATCCACCAAACATACCCGCCAGTACTCCGTCGCCAAATATACTCCGGAATACTCACTCAACCAAATATACCCTCTTTTACTCCTTCGCCTTATATACTCCAGAATACTCACTCAACCAAATATACCCTCATTTACTCATTCGCCAGATATACTCCGGACTACTCAATCCACCAAATATACCCTCCAGTTCTCCGTCGCCAAATATACTCCGGAATACTCACTCCATCAAATATACCCTCCAGTACTCCGTCGCAAAATATGCTCCGCAAAACTCACTCCACCAAATATCCCCTCCAGTACTCCTTCGCCAAAAAATACTCCGGAACACTCACTCCACCAAATATACCCTCATTTACTCCTTCGCCAAATATACTCCGGAATACTCACTCCACCAAATATACCCTCATTTACTCTTTCGCAAAATAAACTCCGGAATACTCATTTTGCAAAATATACCCCCAATTGCCCACTCTTCTAAATGTATCATAGTTTTCCCACATTGATCAATGTACCCGTCAATTTAAAGTACACTGCCAAATGTACCCTGTCATTCGGTTTCTCATTTCGGCACATGCACTCTCAAATAATCACTTTGCCAAATGTACCACGAATACGCTTTTTGCTGAACGTACTCTTGATTACCAACTTGACAAATTGTACACGAAATTATCCACTCTTGGGAATTTAACTTCAACGCCTTTTAGGTAATGGGTGACAGTATTAGTCGGTCCACTCTTGGGAATTTAACTTCAATACCTTTTAGGTCATGGGTGACAGTATCAGTCGGTCCACTCTTGGGAATTTAACTTCAATGCCTTTTAGGTCATGGGTGACAGTATCAGTCGGTCCACTCTTGGGAATTTAACTTCAATGCCTTTTAGGTAATGGGTGACAGTATCAGTCGGTCCACTCTTGGGAATTTAACTTCAATGCCTTTTAGGTAATGGGTGACAGTATCAGTCGGTCCACTCTTGGGAATTTAACTTCAATGCCTTTTAGGTAATGGGTGACAGTATCAGTCGGTCCACTCTTGGGAATTTAACTTCAATGCCTTTTAGGTAATGGGTGACAGTATCAGTCGGTCCACTCTTGGGAATTTAACTTCAATGCCTTTTAGGTCATGGGTGACAGTATCAGTCGGTCCACTCTTGGGAATTTAACTTCAATGCCTTTTAGGTCATGGGTGACAGTATCAGTCGGTCCACTCTTGGGAATTTAACTTCAATGCCTTTTAGGTCATGGGTGACAGTATCAGTCGGTCCACTCTTGGGAATTTAACTTCAATGCCTTTTAGGTCATGGGTGACAGTATCAGTCGGAGATGGTGAAAAAGGATATAATTGTATGTAATACTATAAAAAGGTTTCGAAGACGAACGGGCGTCAGCCTTGCCGAGTACACCTAAACTGTTCAAGTAATAAACAAAGATGTGAAGCATTTACGTGCTTAGGTGCACAAACAATTTTTCTAAAAATGTTAATTGTTGTAGGGGTTTTAATCATTTTTATCAAATGACTATGATAAGTCAAAATAAATGCCAAAACATTATCGTTGTTTAAATACATTCTGAACAGTCAACTACAAAGTATTCTTCGTTAACCAAGTATCACGAACTTATGATTTTTTAGAGATGTAAAATGTCTGTAAAATTTCCTAACTAAATCGTTAAATAAACAGGACCAAATTGCACCTGAAATGCATCTTTAACGCAATGTACAAAATGTTTCAATATTTATCTGCAACACAAATATCATCCCTATAGTTGGATTACATACTGGATGCTCCTCGTAGTCTGTATATTATATTTTTAGTATACCATATCACCAGTTTTACATGGATGCCTTAGTTCTCAAGCTTTAAAGACCCCCTCTAGTGATCAAGATGTCTGGGGAATGAACCTGCTGCAAATCGAACTTTTTTATAATACCCCCGACAAACGAAGGGGGATATGTTAGAGTCACCCTGTGGTCGGATTGTCGGTCGGTCGACCGGTCAGTTGGTCGTTTTTTTTTTGCAATTTCCCTTTGTGCGGGACATAAAATTCAAAATTACTGCATGTAATTTAAATAAACTTTATACAATAGTATAAGTGTAGTGTACAGGAACCATAACTCTATTTCAGCTATTGCTAATGCCCTTTGTTACTTTTATTGTCCGGAGCATAACTTGAAAATGTAGTTACGTCACATTGTCGACAGAGCTTAGGCCCTCGTGGGCCTCTTGTTTTACGGAATTAATACCCCCTTTTAACTTTAAAGTTGTCAAAAACTTGGAAGTTTATGGAAGGGTCCTCATTACAGGCGCAATGGCTTAAAAATGATTTGTGCACTTGTTTAACACTATTAAAGTAATAAAAGTACTCATTTCAAAGAAATACTATGCCATTCCGGTGACATCATTGGCTCTTCGTCACTCCTATGACAGCTCTAGTTATGTATTCTATTTTTCATTTCTTTTATATTCTTATGTGTTTTGTATACATAAGCTTATGGGCCAAATGTATCCTGTCACTCAATCATTCACTTGTCAATTGAACCCACTTTGCTAAATGAAATGTCGATTACCCTCATCGTTTTCAAATGTTACCTTGACTAATTGCACGCACACATACTATACTATCGGTCACCCACATCGACCTCTGCACCTCAATGTCAAACTTCAACTTGCTTACCAACAGCTCGATCTTTAAGCATATGGAACACTGAGGCTTATAAGCCCCCTTGAAAAAAGGAATGAAAGAGTCTCAGATATGTCCTATGTATTCTGCAGAATCAATTCTATAGTACCAAATATGTTTCTGTACCTTTTCCAGATTGAGACCAATCTCAGGGACAAACTGTTGTCAGACATGCTCAACTCCACTGTTGTCCACAAGAAAAATGCCACTGCATTGGATATACTTCAGTCAAAGGCGAGTATACTTCGGTTTGCTCTTTCTTTAAGTAAGTTTTTTGCAAGGTACCCTAAGCTGAGAACAGTTTTATGCGAAAAAAAAACCGCTCAAAATGCTTCTTACAAAAGTTTGTTTTTCTTGTAAGTTCATGTCACCTGCTAAATTAACCAAATGCGATCCTTTGCTCTAACGGTCAGCTTTGTCTGTAACTTCAAAATTGGCCAGGAATGCTAGGTATGCAAATGGATGAAGTATATATGCATGTTTCATGAATTGCTTTAAGCACTTTGTCTTGTATTTGTAGGGTAAATGCTGCGGCGCAGATAATTTCACTAACTATAAAGAGAATTACTACTTCAAACACGATCCAAAGTTTGAGGTATGTATGGTTTACATGTGTATATGCAATTTAAATTTTGCTTGCATTACTGTATGTATATATTCCATGTATGTCTGACACAACCTGAATAACAAAACAAAACTGAAATGATTGATATCCACACAACGCAGTAAACCGAGGAGATTGACAACACAAACTGCAACAAACAGACATACATGTATGTTATTGTTTTATCACGTTGCACATTTAATAGCCAGTGCAAAAACTCGAAATACCATTTTTTGCGTAGAAAACATGCAGATTTGGCTAAATGTATATTTATAATAGAATAAACATGCTTTATTATGTGTGCCCGTTTTATCAAAACGTCTTTGTTTTCAGGACTACTCTGTGCCAGATAGTTGTTGCCTTACGTACAGCATAAGTCAGGACCCCGAGCCGGCCGCACTGAACCGCTGTCAGATGGAGGCCCGTCTAGGGCTCGTCAATGGTACACAACTCTTCACCAAGGTAAGTACTAATGACGGTGTTTCTAAAGTTCTTTTAAATGCCATTATTCTAGTTCATGTCCCATTGGGTATAGAGATCGTTGCCTTTACATGTTATTTGAAGGTCCGCCCGGGTGCCAAATTCAATACGCATCTTAGATTGATCTTATTATAAGGAGCAAAATCTGAGGGTTCTCATTGGCCAAATAATCTTATAATCCAATCAAAACAGCCAGATGACTGAAGCTTGTAGAATGTACTTTCGTTGTCATTTTCAGGGTTGCCTTAACATTATTCGAGACCTGATAGAAGACAACAGTGCCATTCTCATAGGTGTCTCTTCTGGTATTCTTGTACTAGAGGTATGCATGTCTTGTTGATTTTCATTCTTTTAAAACCTAAGTAACAACGTTTAATTACATCCATGGAATATCTTAAACTTAAGAAAAAACCTTTGCTTTGAGTAAAATGAGTGGTACAGTATATGCATGGCGTCTAAATGCCAGGAAAATACGGGCATTGGCATTGAAAGAAGCTCTAGATTGTTATTTAGCCTGAAAGAGAAAACAAACTGGTTTAGAGTCCAAAATTCACCGTTGTCCTTTTTATTTCAGCTAATCGGGGTGGCCCTTGCGATATACCTGTGCCGAAATCGATCAGATTTGTATGATGATGACTACTACGACGATTAAAGCAAAGAAGCCAGCCACCTGAACTTTCACGTTTCTAAATTCTACTCATTAATTTATGTTTTGATAGTCGTCTCAAATTCTACATAACATTTATTTAGACACACGCCTCCAGCAGAACAGGTGCAGCGGTGAAACGGATGTGTATGTCTTGCGGTTGCCATCGGAGCACCTCGGCCATTTTCCATCGAAAACGCTACAAGTGAATCGCGTGGTTATTTCAGTATAGCAGTTAAACCTAAGGACTTTACTCTTAGGAATCTTAATCATTGATGCAATAATACACTTCACTTGGAATCAATTTGAACTTACTAATACAAATCACTACAATAAATAAATAGTAATACTATTAATTTTACGAACTACTTCCACTAATGCACCGTGGCAAATGACCGATGATTGCGGTTTTCCAAGACGACACAGGAAACCCCGATGCAGGCTCTTTTGTTCACTTGTATAAAGAGACATCGTCGGATAATCCTCCTGACGTTTATTTACAAACTATGATTGCAACGATGATATGAAGATAGCCTGTGTTTGATTCCTGTATTTTATATCAAGAAATAAATTGCATTGATGTAATGTGTGACAAAATGTCGTATCGTCAGTCGCGACTTTTCTCGAGAAGGACACGAAGAAAAATGTGACTTAGCAGTGTCTGCTTGTGTGTGATTATTTCGAATAAGTGAACAATATATTTTTGATGTTCTCGTATGCTGTACAGATGTGGGTTTTTTTAATTAAAAAGAGAAAACTAGAATGATGGAGTTGCTTCATAATTAATGATACATAGTCTTCAGTTCATTTTTTTTTTAAGTTACGATTTAATCGATCTGAAGCTGTCGATAACTCGGCTATAACATGCCTCCACAAGGTAGCTATTGTAACGAGGTAGGGGTTACTTTGGCGTTCTTGTCCTTCCATATAAAGTGTTATAATTTTGTGACACGAACTACTTTCAGTTTTTCATGGAATGACTTTATGACTGGTAGAAGTGACATGTAGAGCAATACATGTTTCGTTGACCATGTAATTGTCATTATAGAAAAATTGGCCTTGGATTTGTCAAACATTACAAAATTATACTATTTATGCACTTTCTGACGCAAACAACTTCAACAGTTTCCAATAGAATAAAACAACACCGAAGGGCGCACTATTTTCACCGACAGGAGCAACAAAATACAACGGTATCATGAATTTCGGCGACGGGAAAGGTATTATCACCGACGGGCAATTAGCATGAACCGATTACTTGGAATCTGATTTAAACATACATGATTTAAACGAGATTTACGGGCACTATAATAACTCATTCTCGTGGAAACCGGGGAGGGCCTTTTCGACTTATGTCTGCCGACTTGTTACTTTTGATTTATGGATGGCTTTTGAATTGTGACTTTAAACTAATGACTGATGTAACTTTGCCGCGCATTTCAACCACGGTCTTCTTACATAATGGGAGGACATCGACGATGGCGCCAGACGACAGCAAGAGCGATTCAGATTGTGTAAGCTATATTTAAGCAATCACACTACCGACAGTTGAAGCTCATGCTGCTTGTTATAATAACCAAAGCAATATTCAAAAGTCGGGGCTCTTTTCAAGGTAAACATGTCCAAAAGGATTTTTCTGTAAAAGAAATGCATTTCTATTACAGGCTGTTACGTCTGAGTCTACTGAGAACAAGAGTTTGGCCGGTACACACATTATGAAATTCATTTTTGTTGGCTAAATATTAGTAACAGTAAAGGGCAATACAAGCAGGTGAAAATGATACAAGGAGGTGAAGAAGAGTGCTGAGTTATCCAATTGAAGGAAACCAAACATTCCAGTACTTTATTGAGTCAGGCAAAAAGTCTTTATTAATCAGACATAGTGTGGACAGGAACAAAAGCAGACAGGGATGCAAAACATTGTTTCAACATCTGAATTTCAATCTGTGAAAAACACCTCATGTAGCAATAGAATGAATATGAAACTGGTCGAAGCGTCCACTAGATCTACTACTAGTAAACAATCAATATTACACGAGATACACAATTTCTTCCTGCAATGGACAGATACATTCGATTAGTTGTCAGTCTATGTTGGAATTTTCGGGACAACCTGAGCAGGATCATCAAGACTATTCACCTTCAGGTGTGCATGGTCTAACTGAAATATGTTGAACCGAATATGGTGGATCCGTAATAATTGGAGTTGTGACAAAGTCGCATAACTCAGGAGAGGGTATGTTCACTTGGTATTGCTCTGGCCGAATCTTTGCAGTTACGTCTTTGCTTAATGCGCATAACAGAACCAGGAGAATACAAAATATATTGCATCTGAAATTAAAACCATTTTCCAAAAAGCTAACAATATGACAATTCAAAGCTCCCACCTGCTTATGATTGTTGCCCGGTTTTCTCATAAGCCTGATTATGTTCTATAGATAGCTTTGAAATATCATAGAAAGACTGTTTTAATAGTGTTAATATTTTAATTCCAACTGTTTAGGTCTGATAGTATTATTATGCTGGTGTGACTGTATGATCATGTCATTGGAATAGAAACAAGGCCACCAATTTGATTAGTTTCAGGGTTGAAATTATATTTCCGTTCTTGGAAAAGTATTGTTTCGCGCGATATCGCTTAGGTCACTCCAGAGTTATTGCCCTTTAAAAATAGAATATTACCTACAATTGATATTGTTCGATCGATAACTTTAGAAGTATTTTCACCAAAGTTGGTTGGAATATGTATGGGCATAATATATCAGACAAGTCACTCCGCAGTTATCGCACTTAAATAAAGGAATACATAAACTTTGTCTTCTTAAAACGTATTAAACATATTGTCCGATGATCACCAAATTTGGGACAATATAAAGAGTCTTACTCCTTGAAACAACCATAATCACACAAGTCTTCAAAGAAGCTATCCACCACTGTAAACCTTGTTGCCGTTGAGTACCCCGCAATCGTTCATTGCGTTGGTCTTTCCAACAATAATGCTTCGACTTCATGCAAATGTGTCCGTCGCATAATTCCGAAAGAATTGCTGTAGACGACAAACAGCAGAATTTTCTGTGCCAGCATCACGACGCAATGTGCGAGGCGTGTCACTAATTTCATTTAATAATAGTTTGTGATTAGTCTTGGGTTGTTGTTAGTGTCTGTAACTTCTTACCAGATTATTTTCCCGCTAAACCCACCTTTCACATCATGGATACACAATCCGAATGGCTTGGTCTTATCGAAATATATGCAATTTATGCCCTTTTGCACGTTTGAGGCCATGTGCCTTTCGCAGTACTACCGTACTCCATTAGGATCCAATGCCTTCACTACATACATGGCATCTTGCCAGACGTTCATATTTATAACTTTTAACCGGCGCCATACAATTCGGTCGCCATCTGAGTGTCCGCTATTCTGTATTCCTCTGATTATGACATCAACTGCATATCCCAGTGGCGTGTACAAGTCACACCGCCATGTCGCAAATTCAACCTTTGTAATATCCTCTTTAGTTTATGCAATTGACAACCATGTACCATGACCTGGTAAAGAATTCACTGTTTGAAATGTTCCACAATGAGTAATGACTTTTCAATATTCAAAGATGGTGAAGGAAGGAAGATTGACATCACAGCAACTGCCATACCCAACAGGACACACTAAACACATTCCAATGCATTTTATTACGCTTTTCAATCCTTTATAGCAACTGGCATAGATCACCGGATGGCTAATAAATATAGACCACTGAAAGCAGCAATTGATGACCACTCGTTTCTTTGTGGTAGCTCATGTGTTTCGCACATAAACGCACATTAATTATGTTTAATCGTATTTTATTCTGTATACTATACACACGTGTATTTATAAATAATTAACAATTATAGTAATTGGACAAACAATATTATCATACAATTGGGTTGGGCCACAAGTTATCATTAAGATTGAAAAGTTATGACAGTATCAATTTGCATGTGAAAAAATAAATTACATACCATGATGATAAATTTAAGGTTTCGAATTAGTTCGAGTTTTTCTTAAGAAAAAAGTTAACGGAAGAAGGAGAGAGAGAGAGGGAAAAAGACAGGAAGAGAAAATGTATATGTAAACGAATATGTTGTCGCCAAGTCCACGTGGGCTAATCCTACAAGTAATATGGTTTACAGTCGTCTTACTGAACTTCAATTGTCTTAAATATTTTCAGGTGCAACACTATATGTGTGCACTCTTTGGAAAATGTATGTCTTCTGTTCGCCATTCAGATGACCGTAGTCTAGTTTGAACGAATAACTGACGCCTTTGTGTAGAAATCTGCTCAGCATCTTTAATTTCTGTACCATAGACACAGTTCGGGGAAGTTGCGATATGATTATTGTAAAGATCGAAATTAAAGTTGCTGCAAGTATTACACATTCGGTCAGATGGACTGAAGCGGATCTTTCACCTTCGATATAAAATAAAGGGACTACGGGAACACTATAATAATTATAAAGATTTCATTTTGGCGTTAAACGCGAGCAGTAATACTGCATGTTTTTACGGAGGTGCCAAGATCGTTTCACATCCTCAATGCGGATGGAAGTATAGAATGTGCATACATTAGAGTTCTTTTAGGTAACGTTTAGAAGTTTTCTAAGTTTCGTAAATTGTACGTGTTGTTAACTTGTGACTAAACGCTTGAACACTTGGAGAAAATAATTGTTCGAGATAAGATGGTAACCTGTTGTGTTTGTATTTATACATTTATGTAAGCTTTTGAATTGTTCTTCTATCCGTAAGGGACATCCAGTCAATTTATTTTAGTAAATTGTTTATTGATACAGATCGTGTGAGTCCGTTAACAATCAATTAATCAATCAATCAAAATCTGTATTTCCTCCTAAGAAGGAGATATGCATACATATGTACAACTATATATATCTAATTGCTAAGGCATTTCAAGGAAACATGTCAGCAATGTGTAATTTAAAAATTAAATAATAATAATTATTATTACAAATAACGTGTGACCATACATAATCCCAATTAGTGGGCATCGGCATCATAGTTTAGTTTATTCACAAATACATCGAGGCAGAAATGTCCATGAGTATACAGCGTTTCACAATGGTACAAACATAACAAAGTGATCAAGGTACAAGTATACCTATACATATATACCAACTTACATACATGCATACATACATGCATACATACATACATACATACATACATACATACATACATACATACATACATACATACATGCATGCATGCATGCATACATGCACGCACGCACGCACGCACGCACGCACGCACGCACGCACGCACGCACGCACGCACGCACGCACACACACACACATACATACATACATACATGTATATGTATATGAAATTTCATTACTTGCATATGAACATTACAATCATATAAACCAAAAAAGGGCACATGACATAGCGTGACGATTCTTTTAATGGAGACAGTTTACCCATAATACATTTTATATGTTTCCCTTATTTGCACAGCTTTATACACGTATACTGCAAAATTTCTATTAATATTATCATACAGCAGTACAATATGTTCGTAACAATTAACACACATCCTTCCGACTCCACACACTTTGACCAGCCCAATTGCGTTCATACCCCGATAATGACACCAACCCCGCAATTCATTCCTTAAATTAAGTCGAGTTGTTATACAAAGACTGACACTTAATATTAAACGTTAATTGAAAATAGTTTCCACAGGAATTCGTAATCACAGATCAATCATGAAATCATCAAACATGGTAAACGAAGCTAAAGAACTGACACAGCAATTTTACTAGAACAATGTAAACAAAGTAAATCTAAATGATGTGCCTCATTATTTTACACACAATAAAAGATGATAATACGTAGATCAGCTTCTTACTTCTCATAAAACTTGCAATAGTACTTTAATATTGTTTTATCCCGCATTTCTTTGCGTCTCTCTAGATCAAACTTATTCGAAAATGACTTTCCACATCTTTTACACACATGGCACTTGTGTGGATGATGTTTTTCCTGTATGTGTAATTCATGGGATGAACGTTATGCATTTCCCTGCCAGCATACATCACACTTTTAGCGTTCTTTCCCAGCATGTCTGCTGTTTTGAACTGAAATTTATGATAAAGAAAGAGTTTGCCTTATTGATTATGCATTCGGAACTCCTCGGCCATTTTATCGAAAACAACCTCGGATGTATGCAGGTACATCTGCTGAAGTAGTTCGTAAAATTTTGAATTATATCATTAGTTAAATGTAGTGTTTTAGAGTTGTATTTATTGATCTAAGTTTAAATTTATTGTCATTGAATTGTATTATAGCAAACATAATGAAGAATCCCAAGAGTTAGGTCACAAAGTTTAACTGCTAAATAAAATTACTACGCGATCTACTTGCAGCGGACTTAAACGTACCACTTTTTGAGTGTGTAAACCGTCCAAATACATCCGAGGTTGTTTTCGATAAAATGGCCGAGGAGCTCCGAATGATTGATTATGCAGATGTCTTTACGCATATTGTTTAAATTTGGCAAATTGAAAAGGGAGACAACCTTCAGGAGACTGTCAACAATATAACGTCTTAAATGAAGTTCGTCACAAGTTCCGTAAGCACCATTTCAATTCAAGACCTAATCGTGTCTCGACTTACTGAGCCTGGTAAAAATGTGTAGTGTTTTTACGAGATATTTTAATACACACATAATTTTCATCTAAAACAAGCGTCATCATAAACAAGTAATTGCTCTTCATTCGGTGCACAAGGTCGTTTCTAAAGAATATCGTTGAAACATATAGAAATCTGTGTTAATACTCACCGAATCGAGGACGTTTGTCAGCCAAAACAATGAACCAGTAAACATGGACGCACCTGACATTACTGCCCTTGATTCTTACCCGTTCTTTCTATGGTTTAAACAGAACAGAACAGAACAGAAATTTTATTCGACTTAAGCATAAAAAGCTCATCGTCACAACACTATGTATAGAAATAATGCATGGCATGTGACAAATATAAAATAAGTTATATTAATAAATCAATCATAAGTTTGATATAGATATTGTGAGAGTGTGTATAACAATAACAAGAATGTCATCGATATTAAGGTATAATATGAAAAGGTAATGATTTCGGTGTTATAACAATCTATATGAATTTCTCTCTATATATAAACACGTCTCAACGTTGATTAATACAGCCGCAAGGTTCAAGCTGCGTGATACATACAACTTTGTGGCTACTGTTTAAGGATATGAATATTACAAAAAAAGACAACAAAAACAACAACAACAACAAAAAGAAAAACACGCACACAAAAGGAAAAAGAATATGTACATCTCGTATGTCCTAAGGATCTACAGATTTATGTTTAAACACTACCGTTTATGATACAATCAAAATACCAAAGAAACATAGCAAAAATTTATACTATATTAAGGAATCACGTAATTTGAAGGACTTATCACAGTAAAGCGCTAACTTCCTTAGGGTGGTTTGGTTGTTACTTTACATTAAAACAATATATTTCATCAAACTCGTATGAGTGTAAAAATACTTCGGAATATATTGACGTCTAAGGTCCGCATATACTGGACATTTGAGGACGAAATGAAATTCGTCCTCAATATCATTTAAATTACAGAGTGAACATTTTCTTTCATTCCTAGGAACCTTATTGTGTCGACCTATTTCTATAATTAGTTTATGGGATGAAAGGCGTAATTTAGATAAAATACTTCTATACTTTGTATTTTCAACAAGACTGAGATATGAAGATTGTTCAAAATTTGTCTTAATTTCTTCAAACACATCTAGAGACGGAGACAAGTCTAACCAAGACCTCCAATTGCTGATATAAGTCTACTTTTTAGTATGGGAACAAATACGTCCATTTTTACCGACTCAGGGTATAACCATATTTCATAAAGACCGTATGATTGGAGAATTTCCTTAACCTTTGATGCCCAGTTCGTAGAAGAATGATTTTCAACACTGTAAATTTGATCCTGTAATATAACATTTAAAATGCAATTATCTCGCTTGACTATATGAAGTTTTAAAAAATATTTAACCATTCTTACATGTCTTTTCGATATATAATGGGAACCTGCCCAACTCTCCGTACAAAGCCAACGTATTGGTTGACTGTTTCACATTTAATACCCATTTACAAAACTTTTTGTGGACTCTTTCTACCACGTCCGAATTTATATAAACCCAGACTTCAGAACCATAGTTAAGGACTGATAATACGTATGCATCAAACAGATTAAACATTATATCTATTGGCACTTTAATATTACGGACTAGCGCCATCAAAGAGTGAAGTGATCTCAACCCCTTTCCAGCTAAAGTTTTTGTAGCTTGCATAAATGCACCGCCACTACTAAATACAATTCCTAAATAATTAAACGAGCTAACAATTTCCACTTTAGAGAATTCTGCAATCCTGTCTTAGTCTCTGATACAATAACCGCATCGTCGGCAAAAAGCAGCAAATAAATTGAAATATGGTCAATGTTAATTCCGACGTCAAGGTTTTCTTGTAAATGCATTTCAATATCATTAAGAAAGAGAGAAAAAATACAGGCCAATGTCACTATTAAAACAATCTGATAATTTTCCCAAGTGTTTTACAAATAGTTTGACTTCATTATACATTGATATTACTAGGGACAAAACTTTACCATCAATTCCCAACTTAATAAATTTATACCAGAGTCTGTTTCTATCAATGCAATCGTAAGCTTTTTTATAATCAATAAAACAACAGTAAAGCTTTTTTTCTTTCAAACTGCGTTTGAATCAATGAATGCAAAATAAAAACAGGATCCACAGTACTGTACTTATTTTTAAACCCAAATTGCGCATCTGTTAATATACTATTTTCCTCCGCCCACGCTTTTAATCTTTCATTCAATATAACAGTGAATAATTTTGAAAAACAGCTAGTAAGAGTTATCCCCCTATAATTATTTGGATCTGATTGATCACCCTTTTCATGGATTGGGATAATAACACCAGATGCCCAAGCCCTTGGAAATGACTTCATGTCCAATATATGATTAAAAAAAGAATTCAATGGCCCAATGATTAGTGGGACTGATATCTTAAAATACTCGTATAACACATTGTCAATAGAAGCAGCCTTATTTGAGCCTAGTTTCCCAATTGCTTTTTTAATTTCATCATTTGTGATAGGTGCATCCAACGAATCAAATGTAACATTTTGTTTTACCTCCGCATCGAACTGGCCAACAAAATCATCATAGTCATCATTATCACGAGATTCGACACCTGACATGAGGTTACTAAAAAAAGTTCGAAATTCCTGGTTAGTGGTATTATCGGACCCATTTACCATCTTTAAATCTGTTTGTCGCTTGGTCCCCTTACATTCATACCCCATTAGTGTTCGTCACATATCTGTTGATTTTAATTGCCTAATAGGTAATGAGCTTATAGTTCGGCGGGCAATAGTGGGGTTATATAACAACTTTAGGCGGCTAAAGTCTTTCAAATCTAATATTTCATTTAATCCTACTCGTAAATGCATTGACATTGTATCTGCATTCATACTGTTTGGTAAAATGTCCATACACTCTAAAGTCAAGTACAAATTGGCCCGTGGGAGAATTGTACTTTTGAAATTCGCAATAATACTGATCATTGATCAGTATCACAGTTCAGTGAATTTAAATGCGCACATTATATTGGTATTACTAATGGATAAATATTTATTCACGCCAGTCGATCTGCTGTTTTTATTACGGTGTCAGTGCGATAATTAAGTTGTTAACACACAACAGTTCGCGAATGTGAACAGGTTATCTTACGGCAGTTATATGCCACCATAAGAATAAGAATGACATTTTTTTCCTACGAACCACTGAGATAATGCAAATATCGGTGCGCAAGAACATTGCATCTTTTAACAACCATAGCCCATAAATTCAAAGCAATGAACATCCAACAGTCTGTACTCCAGTGTAATTTTATTGTTTATATAGTTACATGTACATGAGTCCCGTAGGATCAAGTTTCAAGCTTTGTCGTTCTTAAACCTTAAACATAAAAGTTTGCCTTTTGCCAATCAATATACGGTGCCATAAGTATCGTGGACTTCAATTACCAAATCGCAAAGTGGACAGATATTCATTGCATGACAAACATTTGGAGGGACGGAAGTTTTTCTGCCTTTTAGCAGTAGAAATGGTTTTAAGACAAGTGCGTTGGTGGGTGTGTCGGCGGAGGGGCTCTGCCATATGGGCCCTGATGATGGTCATCGGGACATTGATGCTCATTTACCTAACCCAAAACCGCTTCACTTTTTCAGGTAGGGATCATCACCATGTTCTTTGTATATCAAATGTAACACATTCAAGATCATTTTGCACATTATATGTTTTAATGGCATGTGCTAGTCATGTGTAGTTAAGAAGGTGCATTCTAATTAATAGTGATTTTTTATCTCTAAAATTGAAATGACAAGGCATCGTTTCAATATACTAGTCCTAATTTTTGAGTGTACATACAAGATGACAATTAGCACACCTTTTAGATAAACTAACGGTCGTTGATTCGAGCGCCACACCGTGTCGGAACACACGGCCTCTAAACGCCGCTATAGCTGTTTGTTTTCGAAATAGGTTTTATTAAGGTTTTAGGTAGTTCGCGTATAGTTTTGTTTCCGCACTGAGAAGCATGCATAACCAGCATAACAATGAATGATAAATATAGCAACCTTTGTATTTATTCCAAAAGCGTTAACTTTTTATATTACTTCAAGCGCAAAACATACTCGATTACGGAGTCGATAGTGCCACCACTACTCGACAGCGCCACCACTAGGGCAACAGCGCCACCACTTTTATAAATGTGTGCATTTTTCCTTTTTAAGAAGTGTTTATTAGTTTTGTTGTGTTCTGGCATAGGTACTATACATAACAGTTATGTTTACATGCGTAAGAATGTTCTTACTGGGAGGTGTAAGCACCGAAATGTACTTGCTATACAATCAGATCTCAAAATATGCACAAGTCCGATTCGGGAGAAAAGCTCCTGGCACCACACTTTGCGCAATATTGAAACGAAATAGTAACCAGCCTGCAGTAAAAGTGTTCTTACACGGTACCACATTCTCCGATTTTCGAAATATGTCCGTTAAATGAAATTATCAAATAAAATATAAATCATACTCACTTTTGTTCATGTAAACATAGGGCACAGCTCCACCACGGAAGTGTCGACAGCTCTTTTCCTTTGCACCACCGTAAAGTGGTGGAGCTGGCGTTTGGAGGCCGTGATCTGCGCCATACGATGACCGGTGCATTACTAAAAGTAGTTGGTTTGAGCGCGATACAGGGCGCATTGTTTCCTAGGGATTTACTGTTACAATATAATACCCGGGTTGTATTTTTATAAGATGCTACAATAATTGTTCGAAAGCAGAGACCCTGGAAAGAGAATCTTATTACTTTAGAATCTTATTACTTTTGGGTAAAACTAGATGTATAAACAACGATTGTGAGGTTTAATCTAGAAAAAAACTGAACTCCTTTTCAAAAGTTAGTATTTTTAACGTATCCTTATACTTTAAAAGAATTCTCAAAACATGTCTTTTGTTGAAGTTATCTTGTTCCATATTTATATCAATTACATTCTGAAAGTGGAACGGATATTTCGCCCTTTTTTGGTGTTAGTCACCTCAAAAGCCTTGAAAATGAACCTATCTGAACTTAACTGTTCTTCCAAATTGTAATTGTACTTCTTGTCTCTATGAACATTATCAAATTTTGAGCATATTCCACAGCTAGATTGGTGGGCTACCTTAATTAGCAAAAGAGTTCTAGGGTTGTTTTTTTACTCTTATCACACAGTTGAGACAGTACACATTCGCTTAATATATATAAAATATAAAATATGTATATCTTATTCATCGCATGTGTTTATATACATTCCGATTTAGATGTGGATGTTGCGACAAAAAGAGTAATAACAGAATTTGTTAAATTTATTAAGTGTATTTCAATAGAAGGCTTAGGCCACTGCCAGTGATAGTAACATTGTGCTGTTCCCTTGATCTAGAGCTGACCCCTACGTCAGAAGAAAAGATTTATCAAGAGTCCACATCAAGTGGAAAGAAAAGTAGTATCCTGAAGGACACAAAGGTATCAAAAACCATACTAACTCAAATAGTATTTTTTCTAAACAGAATACTAGTTATTAAAAACGATGTTCACAATGTCTCAGTGTGGGCTATTGGGTAAATCTTTGCTCGTAGACGTCCTGATAACATAAGAACGAACGACCATTCTGAAAACATGTGGCTAGATGTTTTATTCGAATGGTTCAAGTGTATTAAAAACAATATCAAAATGCTTGCCCTTATTAAGGGTCTGTCACACACTTCGCCGGGACTAAACCGGAGCACACAATTAAAAATTGCGAGAAAATCGGTGGAGCTCCGTCGAAAAAGCATTTGAAAAATCACGATTGGCCGTAGCAATACCGATGTAGTACCGGCGTTGTGATACCGATGTAGTACCGGCGTTGTGATATCGATGAAGTACCGGCGTTGTGATAGCGATGTAGTACCGGCGTTGTGATACCGATGTAGTACCGGCGTTGTGATACCGTGGTTCTACCGTTGCCTTATCGTTGCCTTACTGTTTTCCTCCATATGTAAAGCCGATGTACTACCGACTACCACTTTTATGGCATATTTTATTTTTAAAAACCCCTGTTGATACGTATTGTTTAGTCTTGGTTTGTCTGAATACAGGATCTGCCAGTGGAGGATGGGTTTTCACGAGCTGAGTATCTACGGAGCGCGTGTAAGAACAACATACATAGATCGGGGAAAAGAAAGGTCCGAGTAAGTTTCGACCCGCATGTTAACGCCGTGTACTGTCCGCTGTGTAAGATCGCTTCCACCTTCTTGACAAGAATGTTCCGAATGATAGCGCTTAATAACAGGGGTTTACCAAACGGGACAGTGTACACCCCTTTTGACGTTCCTATCTCAGATGCACCTCCTTCCACAGATAATTTGGACCTTAACAAGTGGACTGTCGGCAACAAAGATGCAAGTAACAGTTTTCGGTTTATGTTTGTAAGGAGCCCATTTGATATGCTCTTTTCAGCTTACGTTGATAAATTTGTTGGACCTAATCCGTATTTCAATCGGTTTTCACGAGATAAGAATAACCAATGTGGATATGCGAATTTTTCATTTCGACAACTGCTGGAATATGTGATTATCACGGATAAGAAGAAACAAACTCTCGACTGCCATGTTGCCAAGTGGGATGCGTGTTTACCATGTGAAGTAAACTATACATATATAGGCAAAATGGAAACGTTCAAAGACGATATCACAAGTATATTGTCAGCTCTTCGGCAGTTCAAGAGTCTGGATGCAATGGAAGCTAAGTCCTCTAACCTTCATGCTGATGACGCTATACAGGATTCGGTCTCTGGACCTTATGAATGGCGGAAGGACATTGTAAAGTGCATGTCATGGCCAGATGCTCTGCGTAGA
The DNA here is from genome assembly GCF_026914265.1 of Mya arenaria. NCBI lineage: Eukaryota > Metazoa > Mollusca > Bivalvia > Myida > Myidae > Mya > Mya arenaria. The sequence goes on along the minus strand of NC_069125.1, from coordinate 54,816,199 downwards.
ATCTGGCGAAAGTTGCAGATCCGAGGAGTAATAGGGACCAAGGGCTTTTCGCTCTCCGAGTTTGAGGCAGAGTCTATTAATAAGACTGATTACATCAACGTTCTTAAGAAAGTTAGGGAGAAAAGCACAGCAAACGAAAGACATATGATGAAGCAGTTATCTTACATTGAAGCATACAGGAATATTCCTGAGGAATTATTAGACAGTATTAAACATGTATATAGAAATGAATTTAATTTATTCAATTTTAGCAATGATACTAAAATATTTCGCCAGTCGGATCAATACAATGCAATAGGTTTTTTTAATTACTCGAACATCGAAAGTAATATTTTGTTGCATACTATGGATTAAGTTAACTTTCTTTCAAAAAGCATTCGTAGGAAATTAAACACAAAATATTGTGCATTGCATTGTTATAACAGCATAGTGATCACTTCTGACGCATACCTCAAAACAAAATCAGACTAACATAAAATAAAGTCAGACATCAATATCATCGAGTTAAAACTGATCTGTAAAAGTTCACTAATAAGATTTGTCGTTTATTTAATACAGCAATATTCAAGAACGTTTGTGAGGAAACAGTTAGAGCGAATCAGCAGCCAATTGTTTAAAACTGGTTAATTCTGTGATTTAGTCAAAGCTAGCCAAAAACTGAATTGCTTGGTCAATATTTATTTAATAATTACTATTAAAAACCAACATATGTGTGCAGTTTAGCAACACTCATCATGAACAATATATACAACACTCTAAACAACAATCTACCTCAAACAATAAATAAATAAAAGTGGCAGAAATTAGTTAAGGGACCATATTTAATACAAAAAGAGCAATTCTGTTGAATATTATTATAAATTGATAGTGCTCTCAAAATAAAGTTAAGATGTTCAGAAGCTGTATTTCAATTTTAAACGGGGCGATACGAAACGCTTGGCCTGAATGATCGTCTTTGTTTTGCCGCTTTATGATAATATTGAGTCAGAAACTCGAGTGTTAATATAGTAAACTTTATGGTACTACATGCATTCTATATTTAGAAAAACAAATACAACCAAAACATTATTTCAAACTATTTCGGATATAGATAAGCTGTCTTTTATACAGTCAAATAATAGACAAGGCTATGCCAGAACCTGCAACTCTATTCTTATGCTTTTTAACTTTTAACATTTTGTTATTTTACTAAAAGCTACAACTAAGTGCTTATCAGTTTATGGCTGGTCTGACCACAGTGATAATGAAAGTGACATATTTTACTTCCATTTTAATGATACATGTCACTCATGATGATAGAACACGTTATTTTGAGTATTTTAGTTTCCTTGTTGTATTCCAAGATTTTTCATCTATTTCTAGTTTCTTATTGTATATATGTATATATATATATATATAAACAACATTTGGATTTTGTCATTAGACCAGGGGATTTTGTTCAGAATTCCAAGGGATTTTGTTCAGAATTCCAGGGGATTTTGTTTAGATTTCCAGGGGATTTTGTCAGTAGACAGGGGATTTGGTTAATAATTCCAGAGTGTTTTCAGATTTCCGGGGGATTTTGTCATTAGACCAGAGGATTTTGTCATTCATTAGACCAGGGGAGTTTAATTGATCAGCATATCGCAACCGCACGAGCATCATTTAACGCTTGGTCCCCTTTACATTCATACCCCATTAGTGTTCGTCACATATCTGTTGATTTTAATTGCCTAATAGGCAATGAGCTTATAGTTCGGCGGGCAATAGTGGGGTTATATAATAACTTTAGGCGGCTAAAGTCTTTCAAATCTAATATTTCATTTAATCCTACTCGTAAATGCATTGACATTGTATTTGCATTCATACTGTTTGGTAAAATGTCCATACACTATAAAGTCAAGTACAAATTGGCCCGTGGGAGAATTGTACTTTTGAAATTCGCAATAATACTGATCATTGATCAGTATCACAGTTCAGTGAATTTAAATGCGCACATTATATTGGTATTACTAATGGATAAATATTTATTCATGCCAGGCGATCTGCTGTTTTTATTACGGTGTCAGTGCGATAATTAAGTTGTTAACACACGAATGTGTTGTTCGCGAATGTGAACAGGTTATCTTACGGCAGTTATATGCCACCATAAGAATAAGAATGACATTGTTTTCCTACGAACCACTGAGATAATGCAAATATCGGTGCACAAGAACATTGCATCTTTTAACAACCATAGCCCATAAATTCAAAGCAATGAACATCCAACAGTCTGTACTCCAGTGTAATTTTATTGTTTATATAGTTACATGTACATGAGTTCCGTAGGATCAAGTTTCAAGCTTTGTCGTTCTTAAACCTTAAACATAAAAGTTTGCCTTTTGCCAATCAATATACGGTGCCATAAGTATCGTGGACTTCAATTACCAAATCGCAAAGTGGACAGATATTCATTGCATGACAAACATTTGGAGGGACGGAAGTTTTTCTGCCTTTTAGCAGTAGAAATGGTTTTAAGACAAGTGCGTTGGTGGGTGTGTCGGCGGAGGGGCTCTGCCATATGGGCCCTGATGATGGTCATCGGGACATTGATGCTCATTTACCTAACCCAAAACCGCTTCACTTTTTCAGGTAGGGATCATCACCATGTTCTTTGTATATCAAATGTAACACATTCAAGATCATTTTGCACATTATATGTTTTAATGGCATGTGCTAGTCATGTGTAGTTAAGAAGGTGCATTCTAATTAATAGTGATTTTTTATCTCTAAAATTGAAATGACAAGGCATCGTTTCAATATACTAGTCCTAATTTTTGAGTGTACATACAAGATGACAATTAGCACACCTTTTAGATAAACTAACGGTCGTTGATTCGAGCGCCACACCGTGTCGGAACACACGGCCTCTAAACGCCGCTATAGCTGTTTGTTTTCGAAATAGGTTTTATTAAGGTTTTAGGTAGTTCGCGTATAGTTTTGTTTCCGCACTGAGAAGCATGCATAACCAGCATAACAATGAATGATAAATATAGCAACCTTTGTATTTATTCCAAAAGCGTTAACTTTTTATATTACTTCAAGCGCAAAACATACTCGATTACGGAGTCGATAGTGCCACCACTACTCGACAGCGCCACCACTAGGGCAACAGCGCCACCACTTTTATAAATGTGTGCATTTTTCCTTTTTAAGAAGTGTTTATTAGTTTTGTTGTGTTCTGGCATAGGTACTATACATAACAGTTATGTTTACATGCGTAAGAATGTTCTTACGGGGGGGGGGGGGGTGTAAGCACCGAAATGTACTTGCTATGCAATCAGATCTCAAAATATGCCGATTCGGGAGAAAAGCTCCTGGCACCACACTTTGCGCAATATTGAAACGAAATAGCCTGCAGTAAAAGTGTTCTTACACGGTACCACATTCTCCGATTTTCGAAATATGTCCGTTAAATGAAATTATCAAATAAAATATAAATCATACTCACTTTTGTTCATGTAAACATAGGGCACAGCTCCACCACGGAAGTGTCGACAGCTCTTTTTCTTTGCACCACCGTAAAGTGGTGGAGCTGGCGTTTGGAGGCCGTGATCTGCGCCATACGATGACCGGTGCATTACTAAAAGTAGTTGGTTTGAGCGCGATACAGGGCGCATTGTTTCCTAGCCTAGGGATTTACTGTTACAATATAATACCCGGGTTGTATTTTTATAAGATGCTACAATAATTGTTCGAAAGCAGAGACCCTGGAAAGAGAATCTTATTACTTTTGGGTAAAACTAGATGTATAAACAACGATTGTGAGGTTTAATCTAGAAAAAAACTGAACTCCTTTTCAAAAGTTAGTATTTTTAACGTATCCTTATACTTTAAAAGAATTCTCAAAACATGTCTTTTGTTGAAGTTATCTTGTTCCATATTTATATCAATTACATTCTGAAAGTGGAACGGATATTTCGCCCTTTTTTGGTGTTAGTCACCTCAAAAGCCTTGAAAATGAACCTATCTGAACTTAACTGTTCTTCCAAATTGTAATTGTACTTCTTGTCTCTATGAACATTATCAAATTTTGAGCATATTCCACAGCTAGATTGGTTTTAGGTTGTTTTTTTTTACTCTTATCACACAGTTGAGACAGTACACATTCACTTAATATATATAAAATATAAAATATGTATATCTTATTCATCGCATGTGTTTATATACATTCCGATTTAGATGTGGATGTTGCGACAAAAAGAGTAATAACAGAATTTGTTAAATTTATTAAGTGTATTTCAATAGAAGGCTTAGGCCACTGCCAGTGATAGTAACATTGTGCTGTTCCCTTGATCTAGAGCTGACCCCTACGCCAGAAGAAAAGATTTATCAAGAGTCCACATCAAGTGGAAAGAAAAGTAGTATCCTGAAGGACACAAAGGTATCAAAAACCATACTAACTCAAATAGTATTTTTTCTAAACAGAATACTAGTTATTAAAAACGATGTTCACAATGTCTCAGTGTGGGCTATTGGGTAAATCTTTGCTCGTAGACGTCCTGATAACATAAGAACGAACGACCATTCTGAAAACATGTGGCTAGATGTTTTATTCGAATGGTTCAAGTGTATTAAAAACAATATCAAAATGCTTGCCCTTATTAAGGGTCTGTCACACACTTCGCCGGGACTAAACCGGAGCACACAATTAAAAATTGCGAGAAAATCGGTGGAGCTCCGTCGAAAAAGCATTTGAAAAAGCACGATTGGCCGTAGCAATATCGATGAAGTACCGGCGTTGTGATAGCGATGTAGTACCGGCGTTGTGATACCGATGTAGTACCGGCGTTGTGATACCGTGGTTCTACCGTTGCCTTATCGTTGCCTTACTGTTTTCCTCCATATGTAAAGCCGATGTACTACCGACTACCACTTTTATGGCATATTTTATTTTTAAAAACCCCTGTTGATACGTATTGTTTAGTCTTGGTTTGTCTGAATACAGGATCTGCCAGTGGAGGATGGGTTTTCACGAGCTGAGTATCTACGGAGCGCGTGTAAGAACAACATACATAGATCGGGGAAAAGAAAGGTCCGAGTAAGTTTCGACCCGCATGTTAACGCCGTGTACTGTCCGCTGTGTAAGATCGCTTCCACCTTCTTGACAAGAATGTTCCGAATGATAGCGCTTAATAACAGGGGTTTACCAAACGGGACAGTGTACACCCCTTTTGACGTTCCTATCTCAGATGCACCTCCTTCCACAGATAATTTGGACCTTAACAAGTGGACTGTCGGCAACAAAGATGCAAGTAACAGTTTTCGGTTTATGTTTGTAAGGAGTCCATTTGATATGCTCTTTTCAGCTTACGTTGATAAATTTGTTGGACCTAATCCGTATTTCAATCGGTTTTCACGAGATAAGAATAACCAATGTGGATATGCGAATTTTTCATTTCGACAACTGCTGGAATATGTGATTATCACGGATAAGAAGAAACAAACTCTCGACTGCCATGTTGCCAAGTGGAATGCATGTTTACCATGTGAAGTAAACTATACATATATAGGCAAAATGGAAACGTTCAAAGACGATATCACAAGTATATTGTCAGCTCTTCGGCAGTTCAAGAGTCTGGATGCAATGGAAGCTAAGTCCTCTAACCTTCATGCTGATGACGCTATACAGGATTCGGTCTCTGGACCTTATGAATGGCGGAAGGACATTGTAAAGTGCATGTCATGGCCAGATGCTCTGCGTAGAATCTGGCGAAAGTTGCAGATCCGAGGAGTAATAGGGACCAAGGGCTTTTCGCTCTCCGAGTTTGAGGCAGAGTCTATTAATAAGACTGATTACATCAACGTTCTTAAGAAAGTTAGGGAGAAAAGCACAGCAAACGAAAGACATATGATGAAGCAGTTATCTTACATTGAAGCATACAGGAATATTCCTGAGGAATTATTAGACAGTATTAAACATGTATATAGAAATGAATTTAATTTATTCAATTTTAGCAATGATACTAAAATATTTCGCCAGTCGGATCAATACAATGCAATAGGTTTTTTTAATTACTCGAACATCGAAAGTAATATTTTGTTGCATACTATGGATTAAGTTAACTTTCTTTCAAAAAGCATTCGTAGGAAATTAAACACAAAATATTGTGCATTGCATTGTTATAACAGCATACTGATCACTTCTGACGCATACCTCAAAACAAAATCAGACTAACATAAAATAAAGTCAGACATCAATATCATCGAGTTAAAACTGATCTGTAAAAGTTCACTAATAAGATTTGTCGCTTATTTAATACAGCAATATTCAAGAACGTTTGTGAGGAAACAGTAAGAGCGAATCAGCAGCCAATTGTTTAAAACTGGTTAATTCTGTGATTTAGTCAAAGCTAGCCAAAAACTGAATTGCTTGGTCAATATTTATTTAATAATTACTATTAAAAACCAACATATGTGTGCAGTTTAGCAACACTCATCATGAACAATATATACAACACTCTAAATAACAATCTACCTCAAACAATAAATGAATAAAAGTGGCAGAAATTAGTTAAGGGACCATATTTAATACAAAAAGAGCAATTCTGTTGAATATTATTATAAATTGATAGTGCTCTCAAAATAAAGTTAAGATGTTCAGAAGCTGTATTTCAATTTTAAACGGGGCGATACGAAACGCTTGGCCTGAATGATCGTCTTTGTTTTGCCGCTTTATGATAATATTGAGTCAGAAACTCGAGTGTTAATATAGTAAACTTTATGGTACTACATGCATTCTATATTTAGAAAAACAAATACAACCAAAACATTATTTCAAACTATTTCGGATATAGATAAGCTGTCTTTTATACAGTCAAATAATAGACAAGGCTATGCCAGAACCTGCAACTCTATTCTTATGCTTTTTAACTTTTAACATTTTGTTATTTTACTAAAAGCTACAACTAAGTGCTTATCAGTTTATGGCTGGTCTGACCACAGTGATAATGAAAGTGACATATTTTACTTCCATTTTAATGATACATGTCACTCATGATGATAGAACACGTTATTTTGAGTATTTTAGTTTCCTTGTTGTATTCCAAGATTTTTCATCTATTTCTAGTTTCTTATTGTATATATGTATATATATATATAAACAACATTTGGATTTTGTCATTAGACCAGGGGATTTTGTTCAGAATTCCAAGGGATTTTGTTCAGAATTCCAGGGGATTTTGTTTAGATTTCCAGGGGATTTTGTCAGTAAACAGGGGATTTGGTTAATAATTCCAGAGTGTTTTCAGATTTCCGGGGGATTTTGTCATTAGACCAGGGGATTTTGTCATTCATTAGACCAGGGGAGTTTAATTGATCAGCATATCGCAACCGCACGAGCATCATTTAACGTTTTTCTACATCCTGGAGTTGCAAACCCTAAAACGTTTCATAACGCCGGTAGGGGGCACCTCCCTTCCGGATCCACCCCAAACAAACGTTTTGAGCGTTTCTTTTCCGAGGACGTAGGACGAGGATGTATTTTTGCTGGAACTCTTTTGTGCTTAGTGAAAATAATTGCGTATGGATATGCGATAATTCGTGATTGTCATGAATATGCGCGCAGTGATTTAAATTATGTTAATAGTCAAATTGGACTTTAAATAGTTCTAAGCAGAGTGAAGTATTATTTCTTGAAAGGTGCGTAAAAACTGTTTTATGGTTCGCAAACCATAACTAGATAATCAGTTACTGCTAAAATCCAAACGTGCATTTATATATAAGTTGTTACACGCATCGTATCAAGTCAACTTGTTAGTATGTTACTTATTAAGTGGAAATAACATGTTAGTGTTGTACAGCTAAAACAGGCTGACAAGTGGCAGTTTTTGGCACTTTCAAGCCAGTTTTTAGTCCTATAATATTTATATAACCAAAAATAGTTCGCGAAACTTAATTAGTTAGCTACAAAGTTATTGCGAAAATTAAGTTGTTAACACAAAATTATTCGCGAATGTGAACAGGTTATTTTACGGCAGTTATATGCCATCATAAGAATTAGATAGATAGATAGATAGATAGATAGATAGATAGATAGATAGATGGATGGATGGATGGATGGATGGATGGATGGATGGATTTATTCGTGCATATATATAGTAACAAGCCAAATATGTTAAAGTTATATCACAGACTGATTAACAAAGTATTAGTGATGATATCTATACTAAAGCACAACATCATTAGAATGCTTTGGATACATACGTGCGTTAATAAAGATTAAATTCAATGTGACAAATATATAACACAGGATAACCCATTAAAGTTATTCAACTTATTTCCAATGGGGTCCTTATGACAAATATAATTATTTGCCAAGATCTCAGTTGTAAGCTGTTTAAATTAGGTTTTCTTATACAAAAATAACATGCATGTACTCTTGACCAGTTAAAGAATGATTAAATGTTTGAGATCGAACTGCTTTTACAGTTACATGTATAATGCAACCGACTGTTAAACCCACATTGATACGAACATTGTATCTTTTAACAATCATAGCCCATAAATTCAAATGCGACGCAATGAATAGACAACATTCTGTACTTCGGTGCAAGTTTTTAATTTTTGGGATCAAGTTTCAAGCTTTGTCGTTCTTATCCTTAAACACAATGAGTTTAACATTTCCCAATCAAAATACGGAGCAGGACGTATCGTGGACTTCAATTACCAAATCGCAAAGTGCACAGATATTCATTGCATGACAAAAATTTAGAGGGACGTAAGTTTTTCTGCCTTTAAGCATTGGAAATGATGTTAAGACGAGTGCATTGGTGGGTGTGTCGGCGGAGGGGCGCTGCCATATGGGCCCTGATGATGGTCATCGGGACATGGATGCTCATTTACCTAACCCAAAACCGCTTCACTTTTTCAGGTAAGGATCATAATCATGTTCTTTGGATATCAAATGTAAAATATTCTAAATCATTTTGCTCATTTTAATCATTCGAGTGCCACACCGGAGGTATTTAGTTTGAGCTACACACAGTGTCGGAACACACGGGCATCTTCGTCATACGATCAACAGTGCATTACTGAAAGTAGTTAGTTTGACCGCCACACCGTGTCGGATCACACGGGCATCTTCGTCATACGATGAACAGAGTATTACTGAAAGTAGTTAGTTTGAGCGCCACACCGTGTCGGAACACACGACCATCTTCGCCATACGATGAACAGTGCATTACTGAAAGAAGATAGTTTGAGCTACACACCGTGTCAAAACGCACGGACATCTTCGTCATACGATGAACAGTGCATTACTGAAATTAGTTAGCTTGAGCTACACACCGTGGCGGAACACACGGCCATCTTCGCCATACGATGATCAGTGCATTACTGAAAGTAGTTAGTTTGAGCGCCACACCGTGTCGGAACACACGGCCATCTTCGCCATACGATGATCAGTGCATTACTGTAAGTAGTTAGTTTGAGCTACACACCGTGTCGGAACACACGGCCATCTTCGCCATACGATGAACAGTGCATTACTGAAAGTAGTTAGTTTGAGCGCCACACCGTGTCGGAACACACGGCCATCTTCGTCATACGATGATCAGTGCATTACTAAAAGAAGTAGGTTTGAGCGCCACACAGGGTGCATTGTGTCTTTGTTATTTACTGTTACAATATGCTACTCAGGTTGCATTTGTATAAGATGAAACAATAATTGTTCGAAAGCAGAGACCCTGGAAAGAGAATCTTACTACTGTTTGGTAAAACTAGATGTCTAAACAACGATTCTGAGGGTTAATCTAGAAAAACATGAACTCCTTTTCAAAAGTTAGTAATCTTAACGTATCCCGATACGTTAAAGAACTACCAAAACATGTCTTGTTTTGAAGATATCTTGTTCCCTATATATATCAATTACATTCGGAAAGCAGAACGGATATTTCGCCCTTTATTGGTGTCAGTCACTTCAAAAGTCTTGAAAATTAACATATCGTAACTTACCTTTTCCTCCAAATTGTGATTTTACTTCTTGTCTCTATGAACATTACCAAATTTTGAGCATATTCACAGCTAGATTGGCGCGGATTAAGTTTCATGTTTTTTTTTACTCTTATCACACAGTTCAGACAGTACACAATCACCTAATATAATTGTGTATATCTTATTCATCCCATGTGTTTATAATTATATACATTCCGATATACCTGTGGATGTTGCGACAAAAAGAGTAATAACAATATTTGTTAAATTTATTAAGAGTATTTCAATAAAAGACTAAGGCTTATGTTCCACTGCCAGTTATATTAACATTGTACTCTCTCCTTGATCTAGAGCTGACAACTACGCCAGAAGAAAAGATTCATCAAGAGTTGATGCCAACATCAAGTGGAAAGAAAAGTAGTATCCTGAAGAACACAAAGGTATCAAAAACCATACTAACTTAAATATTATTTGTTCTAAACTGAATAATTGGAAACGGTGTTCACAATGTCTCACTGTGGGCTATTTGGGCAAATCTTTGCTCGTAGACGTCCTGATAACATAAGAACGAACGATCATTCAGAAATCAATGTGGCCAGATATTTTCAGGCATTCAGATGGTTCAAGTGTATTAAAAACATCCCCAACAATATGAAAAAAGGAAATGCTTGTTAATTAAGGGCCTGTCACACACTTCGCCGGGACTAAACCGGAGCACACAATTAAAAATGGCGAGAAAATCGGCGGAGCTCCGTCGAAAAGGCTTTTGAAAAATCACAATTGACCGTAGCTCTACCGATGTAGTACCGGCGCTGTGATACCGATGTAGTTCCGGCGTTGTGATATCGATGTAGTGCCGGCGTTGTGATAAAGATGTAGTAGCGGCATTGCGATACCGATGTAGTACCGGCGTTGTGATACCGATGTAGTAGCGGCGTTGTGATACCGATATAGTACCGGCGTCGTGATACCGATGTAGTACCGGCGTTGTGATACCGATGTAGTACCGGCGTTATGATACCGATGTAGTACCGGCGTTTTGATACCGATGTAGTACCGGCGTTGTGATACCGTGGTTCTACAGTTGCCATACCGTTGTCCTGCCGATGTACTAACGAATAACTTTTATGCCACTTAAGTGTTATACCGAGGCGCCGCCGTAGTTCCACCTATGTGCCAGCGATGACCGGGGCTATGGCGAAGTGGAACCGGAGTACAACCGTTGTACTGCCGTGGCAGTCCCATGAATTCCATCGCCGGTCGTTGCTATGGTATTCGCCGATGCTCTGACGATGTCTTAATGATGTACTACCTTTCATAACGATGCCATACCGTTGCGATGCCATACTAGATGTGGCAGGCCTTTAATGCATATATGCTTGTATTAAGTGTGTACATAGAGGAGAGCTACCGAGTACTTCGTTGTTCAAATTTTGCTCTTAAGATCGGCCTGGTCTGAATCTTTATGAATTTTGATATGGAATATAGCAATGTTGAAGTTCTTGTTGGGCATATTTTATTTTTAAAAACCTCTGTTAATACGTATTGTTTAGTCATGGTTTGTCTGAATACAGGATCTGCCAGTGGAGGATGGGTTTTCACGAGCTGAGTATCTACGGAGCGCGTGTAAGAACAACATACATAGATCGGGGAACAGAAAGGTCCGAGTAAGTTTCGACCCGCATGTTAACGCCGTGTACTGTCCGCTGTGTAAGATCGCTTCCACCTTCTTGACAAGAATGTTCCGAATGATAGCGCTTAATAACAGGGGTTTACCAAACGGGACTGTGTACACCCCTTTTGACGTGCCTATCTCCGATGCACCTCCTTCCACAGATAATTTGGACCTTAACAAGTGGACTGTCGGCAACAAAGATGCAAGTAACAGTTTTCGGTTTATGTTTGTAAGGAGTCCATTTGATATGCTCTTTTCAGCTTACGTTGATAAATTTGTTGGACCTAATCCTTATTTCAATCGGTTTTCACGAGATAAGAATAACCAATGTGGATATGCGAATTTTTCATTTCGACAACTGCTTGAATATGTGATTATCACGGATAAGAAGAAACAAACTCTCGACTGCCATGTTGCCAAGTGGGATGCATGTTTACCATGTGAAGTAAACTATACATATATAGGCAAAATGGAAACGTTCAAAGACGATATCACAAGTATATTGTCAGCTCTTCGGCAGTTCAAGAGTCTGGATGCAATGGAAGCTAAGTCCTCTAACCTTCATGCTGATGACGCTATACAGGATTCGGTCTCTGGACCTTATGAATGGCGGAAGGACATTGTAAAGTGCATGTCATGGCCAGATGCTCTGCGTAGAATCTGGCGAAAGTTGCAGATCCGAGGAGTAATAGGGACCAAGGGCTTTTCCCTCTCCGAGTTTGAGGCCGAGTCTATTAGTAGGACTGATTACATCAACGTTCTTAAGAAAGTTAGGGAGAAAAGCACAGCAAACGAAAGACATATGATGAAGCAGTTATCTTACATTGAAGCATACAGGAATATTCCTGAGGAATTATTAGACAGTATTAAACATGTATATAGAAATGAATTTAATTTATTCAATTTTAGCACCGATACTAAAATATTTCGACAGTCGGATCAATACAATGCAATAGGTTTTTTTAATTACTCGAACATCGAAAGTAATATTTTGTTGCATACTATGGATTAAGTTAACTTTCTTTCAAATAGCATTCATAGGAAATTAAACACAAAATATTGTACATTGCATTGTTATAACAGCATACTGATCACTTCTGAGGCATACCTCAAAACAAAATCAGACTAACATAAAATAAAGTCAGACATCAATATCATCGGGTTAAAACTAATCTGTAAAAGTTCACTAATAAGAATTGTCGCTTATTTAATACAGCAATATTCAAGAACGTTTGTGAGGAAACAGAGCGAATCAGCAGCCAATTGTTTAAAACTGGTTAATTCTGTGATTTAGTCAAAGCTAGCCAAAAACTGAATTGCTTGGTCAATATTTATTTAATATTTACTATTAAAAACCAACATATGTGTGCAGTTTAGCAACACTCATCATGAACAATACACTCTAAATAACAATCTACCTCCATAAATAAATAAAAGTGGCAGAAATTAGTTAAGGAACCATATTTAATACAAAAAGAGCAATGATGTTGAATATTATTATAAATTGATAGTGCTCTCAAAATAAAGTTAAGATGTTCAGAAGCTGTATTTCAATTTTAAACGGGGCGATACGAAACGCTTGGCCTGAATGATCGTCTTTGTTTTGCCGCTTTATGATAATATCGAGTCAGAAACTCGAGTGTTAATATAGTAAACTTTATGGTACTACATGCATTCTATATTTAGAAAAACAAATACAACCAAAACATTATTTCAAACTATTTCGGATATAGATAAGCTGTCTTTTATACAGTCAAATAATAGACAAGGCTATGCCAGAATCTGCAACTCTATTCTTATGCTTTTTAACTTTTAACATTCTGTTATTTTACTAAAAGCTACAACTAAGTGCTTATCAGTTTATGGCTGGTCTGACCACAGTGATAATGAAAGTGACATATTTTACTTCCATTTTAATGATACATGTCACTCATGATGATAGAACACGTTATTTTGAGCATTTTAGTTTCCTTGTTTTATTCCAAGATTTTTCATCTATTTCTAGTTTCTTATTGTATATATGTATATATATATATATACAACATTTGGATTTTGTCATTAGACCAGGGGATTTTGTTCAGAATTCCAGGGGATTTTGTTTAGATTTCCAGGGGTTTTGTCAGTAGACCAGGGGATTTGGTTAAGAATGTCAGTCATAAGACCAAAGGATTTTGTCATTTATTAGACCAGGGATTTTAATTGATCAGCATATCGCAACCGCACGAGCATCATTTGACGTTTTTCTACATCCTGAAGTTTCAAACCCTAAAACGTTTCATAACGCCGGAGGGGGATACCTCCCTCTCGGATCCACCCCAAACAATCGTAACGTTTTGAGCGCTTCTTTTTCGAGGACAAGCACACTGCAGTCTTGTGTGATTTTTTGTGACTTATCTCGCTCGCCTGCTAAATCGGGCCATAGTGAAGTTCAAGGTCGTTCCTGAAGTTAAAAAGTCGTTGACTTCAAATTATGGTACATGTACACATCACATACCAACTGAAAACCTCGTGGTCATTAGCGATTCTCTGGACTAAAAACGTATCATCTCATGGCTAAACAATTATGCAGAAGTTTGTTTGCATTTCTGCAAAATGTGTGTAGTATGCTTGAAATAGACATAATAGGGGGTTAAGGTACAAAAAATCGGCGTGGAAACATTTACAGTCGAGTAATAACCAATGCATAAAGTTTGGAAAATAGGACTACATGTATATGCATACAAACACAGTTACCACATGCACAGATATGCCATATTTGCCGAAAAATACGAAAATTTGGGGATAACTTCAACAAGTTTATTTTTAAACATTGCCTCCTAAGCCACAATCTGTTCAATAACCTTTTTATCTTTAAAGTTATGATACCAAACTAAGAAGTCGGTCGAAGAATATGTTGTTCGCCACATACTGGACGCATACATTTTTTTCAAAATTTAAAGAAAAAGTCCACTTAACAGGCAAAAATTGGTACCAGAATCGGTACTTTTCATTCTAAATCCGCCATTTTGTTTGCCACGAAACACTTTCTCACTTAATGTTTGCATGAAACGAAATTACGTCCTCCCCCTTGCATATATGGTGCATTTGAGTTTACAAAAGAAAACATAGGTCCGCAAAAACACACAACTTCCCATGTACGGTTTGCTAGCTATCATGGCTATTATATGGTGTAATTCAATCTGAAACGCATACGTATTCATCGGGTGACAAACTTTTGGAGAGACGCAATTGTTTTTAACAATATTTGATGTTTGAAATTGCAAGTCATGGTTTCATCATAGTTGTTTTATAGGAATTACAAATTGACAAGTGCACGGTGGAGAACCCACGTGACTTATTTGGTAAAGTGCACGGCAACTAATGTCAACAAGTCTCGATTCAGGTAAGGTTTTTAAAGATAACTTGCTTAAAATATGATTTTTGTATGCATTATTTACGGCTTACATTAAGTAAACCGATAGATTTGTCAAAATCCGTGTACTTTGCCTTAGATTTCAACTCTGAGAAATCAGTTGGTCAATATTTTTAGGAAAACTTTAGGATATTAGAGAAAGTTCTTTGTTACCGTAGATAGAGCTCTTAAATGCAGGGTTTATGGTCTTTATTTCACAAGAATTCTCCAAATATTAAGAAAGTTATCTTTAAAAATCTTACCTGAATCGAGAATTGTTGACATTTGTTGCCGTGCACTTTACCAAATAAGTCACGTGGGTTCTCCACCGTGAAGTAGCATTCTGATAAACGGTCGTTTACTCGAGCGTAAAACTGTTGGGATTTTTTATGTTCTACTAAATTGAAATAACTGCACGAACTACTTGCAACGTAGTTCAATACACATAATTCTAACAATGTAAACCGTCATAATACAGGGCAATTTACAAAACTTCGGAAGTAACTACTATATGTGTAGCATGCCTTTTTTAACATTTGACAGTGACTCAACGCATAGTTATACCATCTCAGAGCATTTAGCTACTTTGCAGCTTTATAGGATTTGAATTTCAATGGTTTGTGATTTAAAAAAATGGCAATGTTTGTTAAACTATTTGTTTTTATATATAACCAAATGGCGTAAAATATATAAACATCATGTCTTAATTTGTGCTATTTGTTATAGGTGTAAACTATTTATGCAATTCTTGTTAAACGTGTACTGTAGAGAAAGATGCGATGGCAATAAAAATGCTTATGTTTTTTCATAAAAGATTGACGACGGCTAGAGTATGAAGTAACTTAGAACTGCACCTTTTAAATTATGGTATGAACCCCCCCCCCCCCCCCCCCCACACACACACACACAATACATTGTTTTAGCATTAATGATTACAATTTTACAATTGAAAAAGTTTTCATGTTTGCGTATCCGACTCATGTCGATACGATACAATATGTTAATTGCGTAAGACATTATACAATGTTCATAGCATGTAAACAAGTAAATCAATAAATGGGAAAAAGTACACAAACACATTTTCTGGAGCTAATAGATGCAATGTTATAACATCCCATTAAAGTAAGTTGGTAATTAATCTTTATTTAAGAAATCTGAATATGCTGATTCTTTTATTTATTTTTGAATTTGGTTTTATGGTATTATTGTATTATTTCTAAACGTTATTAGAACCTTTGCTCATTTATCATTTATTTTATTAAGTTGCCTTTATTTAAACAACAATGTTTTTAGGGTACGAACCGAACAGTAGCCATGCGTGTGTAATAAAACTGGCTAATCCGTTTATCCGGGACATTCGCTAATCTCTGACACGCGTTGTATAACGCATTTACACCTTTCATGGTATGACATTATTGTGTATTGTACTTTCAAGACTTTCAAAATAAAAACATTATGTTCATGTGAAATGCCAGAATTCGTCGATAGTGTAGTTATTTGCGAAAATAGAGCATGCAGGAAAAGATTAAAAAGTTAAAAAAAGACGATCAGTTGGCAGAAATACATAAGACTGGTCGTGGCAGTGCATCTGCTGCAACAAAATTAATAGTTGAACAAAACAAAAATAATAGAAATCCTTAAGTACTGAGTTAACTTAGAATTTTGATTTACATTTATTCATGCATTGTTTCTTTTTGTATTACTATTATCAATAGTATACTTATAACTGAATTTAATATGAAAAAACTAGGGATGCAAACGAATGGCAAAAGAGATATTCGAATATTCGGTAATTCTTTCGATCGAATATTCGAATATTCGATTAGCGAAATACATATTTTAGAAGATGTAGTAAACTACTATTATTATTCGCTAAAGTAATAGCCGGGGCATTTAAACCCAATTTTGTCGTATCCAGTACGCGCGGCGGACCCTGATTTCCCCAAATGAGCCTTTGAAATTCTCCATTTCCAGGAAGTAAAAAGCAATACATTATAAACAGACAAACAACAAAATCGAATAATTCAATTCCGCTGCCTTTTGTAAACAATGTGAAATTAGATGGATTCCTAGTAAAACAGTGTTTTGCGCCAATGGAAGGTCTTTCCGTAGGATGATCAGCCTCGTTCTGAGATTGACCTCTAAACTGACTAAATATAACTATGGAAAACTCAAACCAACTCGGGAACTAGTAAAATAGTAAAACGAAAACATAAGTGGATTGGACTTATTTATTGTACAACAATAGAGGAATTATATTCAAAAATCCATTTCAAAGCACGAAAATTGTATTGAAAGATGAAAACAGTTTAAAGCACATATATGCAACAACATTATTGAGCACAATATTACATTATTGTGGCATTTACATCATCACCTCGTTTTGCGCTATTTTGCACAGCATAATTTACAGCCAAGACAACACATTGGTGTTAAAGCCGATCCCTAGCCAGTTTTGTGATGTATTTAATAGCATTTTAGCGTCTGGTTTTTTTCCAGAAAAGTGGACAGAAGGTGTCATCATTCCACTCCATAAAAAAGGTTCTGTTAATGATGTCAATAATTATAGAGGAATTACACTTGTTAGTTGTTTTTCAAAAGTATTTACAACAATTCTAAATAAGCGCATCGAGTCATTTTGTGAGGCTAATGCCACTATTTCGGATGCACAATTCGGATTTCGAAAAGGTTGCTCAACAGTTGACGCAATTTATATTTTAATGTCTATTGTGCAAAAATATATCGATGATAATAAAAGATTATATGTTATTTATGTCGACATGTTGAAGTGTTTTGATAGTATTTATCGCAATGCTCTGTGGCTTAAGTTGTATAAATCTGGTATAAAAGGTAAATTACTTAGAATAGTGAAAGATATGTATGAAAATGTTAAATCTTGTGTGAAATCATGTACATCTTACTCTGAATACTTTAGTTATGCCGTTGGCCTGCGCAAGGGGAGGTTATGTCCCCGATTCTTTTTTCCCTGTTTGTAGAGGACTTAGAACTATATATGCAAGATAGCATCACTTCCGGTTTAAGTATTGATGACATTGTTTTAATTATGTTGCTATTTGCTGACGATATGGCCATTTTAGGGAAATCGCCCGAGGAAGTCCAAAACCATTTAAACACTCTTTACTCGTATTGCAAAGCATGGGGGTTAAATGTAAATACATCAAAGACAAACATGATGGTTTTCCGTAAACGGGGTGGAATACGTCGTAATGAGCATTGTACATATAATGGCCATACTATCGATGTTGTTGATAACTTTAATTATTTAGGTACTGTGATAAACTACACTGGAAGTTTTACATTGAATCAAGAGCATTTGGTTGGAAAAGCTCTTAAGGCCATGAATACTTTATTATGTAAATGCAAAGAATAAGACCTTAAACCTAAAATATTTTGTCAACTATTTGATTCTTTTGTTGGCTCAATATTGAATTATGCCTGTGAAATATGGGGTTTTAGTAAGTCAAAAGAAATAGAACGTATACATTTAAAATTTTGTAAGCGATTGTTACACGTTAAAATAAACACATGTAATGCTACAGTGTATGGAGAACTAGGTAGATACCCTTTATACATTAATCGATATGTAAGAATTATTAGGTACTGGTTTAAGATTTGCAACAGTAATAACATTATAATAAAGTCCGTGTATAAACAGGCCATTGATGACTGTAATAAGGGTTATATAAACTGGGTCTCTAAGGTAAAAAAACTGTTAAATGATTATGGTTTTGCATACGTATTTGATAACCCAAATATTGCGCATGTTAATGTATTTATAAACGAATTTAAATGTAGAATTATAGATACATTTAAACAAGAATGGTATGGTAATATTAGTAACAGTTCTGTTTTGGATATGTATAGAATTTTCAAAACTTCCTTTGATTATGAAATATATTTAGATTTAGTTCCAAAGAATTTACGTTTATACTTTGTTAGATTGAGAGTTTCTGCACACCCTTTAAGAATACAAACAGGACATTATGCACGTTACAATATACCTCGTAACGAAAGATATTGTTTATGTTGTAATAGTAGGGACATAGAGGATGAATATCACCTCATATGTATTTGTCCATGCTATCGTCAGTTACGTGTAACTTATATAAAACGATGCTATTATGTTAATCCATCTGTGTTCAAATTCCATCAATTATTGGTATCATGTGATAAAAAGGAAGTTATGAATGTTTGTAAATATATTAAAGAATCATTTATTATACGCAACTCACTTATAAATAATTTAACTTGATATAGTAGTTATGAAACATTCTCTCACTGCCAAAGTTAACATAATAATTATTTGGTATCCAATTTACATAATATTTTTGCTTATATTTTATTTTACTATATTATGTTTGTAAGTTTAGATACGTGACATGTTTATATGTATAACTATATGTATTACGACGATGTACACATGTATAAGTCGAATAAACTGTCTGTTCTGTTCTGTAAAAGTAGGGGGACTTTTTATAGTACCCGACGAAATGTCCCTAAATGACACATGTCGCGTGTCTAGTCATCACATTCACACCTCTGGGATTAGGGGCCAATCGTTGTAAAAACAAGATAAACGAGCTTTATAAACAACATCAGTGATGAAGGCAAATTGTGTTTTGTTCTCTTTATTGAATTTTTTTTTTTTCGAATATTCGAATACCGATTTTGACATTCGAATACCAAACGTTTGATCGAATATTCGAATATTCGTTTGCATCCCTAGAAAAAACACACACACAATGTGTTTGTTATTCATGACATTAATTTTAGTACATGTGCATATTTTATATTTTTATCTTTGCCTGAATTTATTATTTGTTTTATTGATATAAAATATGAAATGAAAGGTAACATAATTACCATCAAATCTAACAAAACTGAAGAAGCCATCTTCAAATGGTGTATAATCTTGCTATATTCTTGCTATATGTATCATGCATTTATTAATGGATCGAGTATTGCAACCTGCAAGTTTCGTTCGAAAAATGAGCACTATAACTTGCGTTCTTCAGAAAACAAGGATCTTTTTGTTGTAAAACCTAGAACAAACTATGTCAAAAATACATTTGCCTATAAAGCAATGAAAATTTGGAATTATCTTCCTACATACATTAAATGTCAAGATAAGCTACCAGCCTTTAAACATGCATTAAAAGGCTACTTATTGGCAGAATAATTTTATCACATGAACAAAAAATCTTGACACTTTATTTACTTCACATTATAATGAATAGTTCATTGTTTACATGAATTGTGTTAATGTACATATATGACATTCTTGCAACAACTTGTAATGGATACTACCAAATATGTAAATATATTGATTGAATGTGTTTTTACTGAATATATCTACATTATTTACAGTATGAAATTATTGTAATTCATAATCATCATATCAAACTGAGTTGTGTTTGTCGAAGAAATGTATGATAGTGATAGTGTGATTGTACGTTTTGTATGTTGCTTAATATGTAACTTAGTACATGTGTTTTTGTAATACTTCTTGTGTGAGGGCCATGCTGGAAATAAGTAGTATGTCTGTAATGATTGTACACTTAGTATGTAACCTTCGTTAAATAAAGTTGTTATTATTATAAAGCATTTAGACTTGGTTTTGCTCATGGATTATGTAGTTTCTATATTAGGATATGAAAATGACAAGTGTTCTATACGTTGCACATGAAGCTATGCAATATAAGAACTTATTTCATAGATAACGCCACCAGCATGAACGAATTAATTAATGTCATTAAATATTTTTAATATGGTATAGAGGCCTTCTAATTACGAATACGTTATGAATGAGTAGCGTTGAAAATGTGCGCAATATACTGATTGTGTTTAGCGCTATAAATAATTTAAGATTAAATTGGTCTATGAATGGGGAATCCCTGTTTTCTTGCAAAACTCTGTGGATCGAAAAAAAGCCCACCAACCCACTCAGTAATAGAATTTTTTCCTGTTGCCCTCTTTAGTATTTACCTATCATACAAGGTCTTTAAGTAATTTAGTTTACTAAACGTTGCTCATATATATATATGAATTCCCGCGTTGCTGCTTTTGTATTTTGCATTTTACGGCACTGCGTCGCAGCGGTGGTTCGAGTCTGGTCCACATGTACGCTATGGTGGATTGATGTTTCTCCCACCTCAGAAAAGTAGATCCAATAATTTAACCATGCGAGAAATTCTTATCTTGCCCACGGGCGAAGATAAAATCCCGCCCGTATGTAACTCCTTTTGATGGTCGCCACATTGTAATTACCTCTATTGTTGAAGACTGTCGTCTGTAGCATCATGTAAACCTTGTCCTGTGGCAATATTTGGAACGCTAATTAATTATTTCTCGCTTCATATGTCACCATAAAACAGTTTTCATGCACCTTTCAAGAAATAATGCTTCACTCTCCTTAGAACTATTTAAAGACCGATTTGACTATTAACATAATCTGAATCACTGCGCGCATATCCATGATAACCACGAATTGTCCCATATCCATACGCAATTATGTTCACTAAGCGCAAAAGAGTTCCAGCAAAAAACAACAACATTTTTACTTAATTTTGTTTAACTGGGATGGGAGAAAAAGCATCTACCATAGCCGCTCGTGTAAGATAGGTTCATCCCGACCCTCACGCAGGGTGTTTTGCGGAAACTCGGTAAACCTCGTTTCCGCAAACACCCTACGCTCGGGTCGGAATGAACCTATCTTACACTCTCGGCCATGGAAGATACTTATAATCTTCAGGGGGCGTTTATCATGATGGATAATAGAATAAAACAGTCGGGGAATAATGGATCGCCAATCGTTATTGGGATTTATCTGGAGTGTCATCTCGGAATACCAGGAATGAACTCCCGCTTTTACACGTGCAACCGCTATATGGAGCAATACTTTTGACGGTGTCCTGTGACAAACAACACATACATTATTACCTATTTATCATCGTGATTAATCATTACTGGAAACTCATGGACATTAGGGTTCCGAAGGGAACGCTTGACTGTTGCCCTAAAGAGGACACGACAGACTATTGAACTCTCCCTTTTAGTGAAAATAAATTTTGTTTAAGATGTATTGTACTTGACCAGACTTGTTTACATCGTGAAGATTTGAAAACATGAACTTTCTTTACATGTTGAGAATGTGCTTATTATTTTGATTTAACCATGTCTAAATAACAGGAGCCATGGACATCGGAAAAAATAGCTATCTGTTAGCAAAAAAAAAATGAGTTGCACCATTGCTAAAATATGAAGCAGAGTAATTTGGTTAAGGATAGACGGCATTTTCCGTAGTGATTAATATTAGTTTGAATTAAACGCGTGCCGTTTTCCAAAGTTCCACAACTATTTTATTCCTAGTCAGTCGAGATGGCGGGGTGGGGGGATTCAGAAGTACCGGTATACATGACAATTACAATTTAGTTGTCATTTGGCTTGTCGAGACCTTGACCTTGGTCGTGCACCTCGGTGCTAGTTGTCATTTGGCTTGTCGAGACCTTGACCTTGGTCGTGCACCTCGGTGCTAGTTGTCATTTGGCTTGTCGAGACCTTGACCTTGGTCGTGCACCTCGGTGCTAGTTGTCATTTGGCTCGTCGAGACCTTGACCTTGGTCGTGCACCTCGGTGCTAGTTGTCATTTGGCTCGTCGAGACCTTGACCTTGGTCGTGCACCTCGGTGCTAGTTGTCATTTGGCTTGTCGAGACCTTGACCTTGGTCGTGCACCTCGGTGCTAGTTGTCATTTGGCTTGTCGAGACCTTGACCTTGGTCGTGCACCTCGGTGCTAGTTGTCATTTGGCTCGTCGAGACCTTGACCTTGGTCGTGCACCTCGGTGCTAGTTGTCATTTGGCTTGTCGAGACCTTGACCTTGGTCGTGCACCTCGGTGCTAGTTGTCATTTGGCTTGTCGAGACATTGACCTTGGTCGTGCACCTCGGTGCTAGTTGTCATTTGGCTTGTCGAGACATTGACCTTGGTCGTGCACCTCGGTGCTAGTTGTCATTTGGCTTGTCGAGACATTGACCTTGGTCGTGCACCTCGGTGCTAGTTGTCATTTGGCTTGTCGAGACCTTGACCTTGGTCGTGCACCTCGGTGCTAGTTGTCATTTGGCTTGTCGAGACCTTGACCTTGGTCGTGCACCTCGGTGCTAGTTGTCATTTGGCTTGTCGAGACCTTGACCTTGGTCGTGCACCTCGGTGCTAGTTGTCATTTGGCTTGTCGAGACCTTGACCTTGGTCGTGCACCTCGGTGCTAGTTGTCATTTGGCTTGTCGAGACATTGACCTTGGTCGTGCACCTCGGTGCTAGTTGTCATTTGGCTTGTCGAGACATTGACCTTGGTCGTGCACCTCGGTGCTAGTTGTCATTTGGCTTGTCGAGACATTGACCTTGGTCGTGCACCTCGGTGCTAGTTGTCATTTGGCTTGTCGAGACCTTGACCTTGGTCGTGCACCTCGGTGCTAGTTGTCATTTGGCTTGTCGAGACCTTGACCTTGGTCGTGCACCTCGGTGCTAGTTGTCATTTGGCTTGTCGAGACATTGACCTTGGCCGTGCACCTCGGTGCTAGTTGTCATTTGGCTCGTCGAGACCTTGACCTTGGTCGTGCACCTCGGTGCTAGTTGTCATTTGGCTTGTCGAGACCTTGACCTTGGTCGTGTACCTCGGTGCTAGTTGTCATTTGGCTTGTCGAGACCTTGACCTTGGTCGTGCACCTCGGTGCTAGTTGTCATTTGGCTTGTCGAGACCTTGACCTTGGTCGTGCACCTCGGTGCTAGTTGTCATTTGGTAGTGAAATCCATAGTGGGCTATAAATATTATGGGATTTATAAACTTAAATTAATTAATTCGTTATGGATAAATGTATAAATAACACGTATAATCCCGTCGATGGAATTACAAAGTCTAAACATGTATACTGCATGTATAATTATCAAGTATTTGGCGGTTGCCCTATTGCTTTGCGTGGCCTTGCCATGAGATATATATTGCGGATTTTTGCATTGGCTATTTGGCAATAGGATCATTTACGTGAAGACGTTGTTGCGGAGTTATCCCTCTTTGTTAAACAGTATATT
Organism: Mya arenaria; assembly: GCF_026914265.1. Taxonomy (NCBI): domain Eukaryota; kingdom Metazoa; phylum Mollusca; class Bivalvia; order Myida; family Myidae; genus Mya; species Mya arenaria. Next base: position 54,792,078 of record NC_069125.1, on the reverse strand, counting down.
CCAGCATTTTTTATTTCATTTTGTATATACACTTAATACAACGGGTCAGCCTAGCCTCTTTCGGCTTGCGTGGTCTGTTCCCACTCGGGACTTCGAGCCGTGTGTCACTAGGACCTATTATGGAGTTCGTTCGTTTTCAAGGCCATATGTTGCTTATTTTTTTACTAATAGCTTTTATTAACTATTTGTTAAGCTGTTGTTATCATGTTGGATATGTAGTGATAAACTCAGGGACTGTCAATGTTATTTATTTGGTTTCTTTTCAACAAAGAAGTAAAATAATGTGTTTAACTGATCAAATCATTTAATAGCGCAAATTAGCCAAATGAACACCAGTGGACTACTTATGGGGATATTACACAACTGGCTGATAAAGTTTATTAAATTGAACTATTTAATGGTTAGCATTAAAGTTTTCAAAGCAAAACAATAAAAAAAAATACATGCAAATACTGGTAATAATTTTGCAAACTTATTTGCACAGTACAGTACAGCAACAACCATTCTGAATAAGTGGCATTGATTCCTTTCCCGATATCTGCCCTTAAGGTAGAATAAATGCTCTCTGAACTCCTTTAAATAATACATATGAATAACAATCAATAAAATTATTATATAATAAAGTGCCTCATTCGATTTTTTAGTAAATAGTCATTTGTATGTTTTTTATTTTTTTATACGAATGTTTTGTTTGTCGAAACTTCACTAGGTTTAAAACTGTATAACAAAACAAAATATAACTGTTATTTACTTTATCATGTAAACAAATGTAACTGACATAAATCATGCTAATTCTTTATTATATGTATTATTAAACATGTAAAAATGTTTATTATACTGTTTATCTATATATAGATACTGTGTATTCAGGGAAATGTTTTGATTATGGGTCAAATTGACCTAAATCCAATATTAACTTGTTTATGTATTGATTTGATGAATAAATGATCACTGTGTGAGCTATGGCCATTGGCATTATGTTGGTTTAAAAAGAAAATTTCAAAGAGTATTTCACATGAAAACTAATAGATGTGTTTACTTGGCACAAATCCAAGAGTCTTATTAAGTCCACCCAGTCTATTTACAACACGAGGGTTGCAAGTGAATGCAAACGGTTTGCCTGTTTTCAGTTGGTGAAGTGACATGCCACCACAGTCATATGTTTATCTTTATGTATGTGTACACTATTGAAACATGAGTACCAAGTTCATTGTGAAAACCTAGAACAGTTTTTGATTGGTGGCGTAGGATTGACATTTTTGCATGACTCCAGTGGTGACAACACATGAGCTTCTTAAATACATGTACATGTATAGAAAATAACAATGTGATTATTTTCTTAAAAAAACAACAAAAATACACTGGGACAAGCAAAGCATGTTTGATGTTTAAAAGCAAGTGGCCTATCACTAGACACGTCACAAAGATGCAAGGTGATTCATACAATGTGTACTGTTTAATGAAAACCTAATAAAATATTCTGATTTCAACAATAATTATGCTCTCGACTTAAATGACAATGACAGTATTATGCACTTTGTTATATTTATTTGCACAGTTGAGCATTTTTTGCTCCATCAGTAGATATGTAATAATTCACTTCAACTGTAACAACATCACTTCTGCAACAACCTCAGGAAACTCCGGAGTCTGAATCAGTCGGATTGTCTTGTCCGCTGTGGTCAGATTTGTCCGGAGTGGTCATCAGTAAGGCAAGCTGTTGGCGGGCACTCTCCAAAAATAAATCCAGGCTTGCTAGCTGACGCCTGTGTAACCTTTGATCACTCTGTAACACAATTACATGGACATTCTGTATGATAATGTATTTAATTCATATCATCATCCAAAAAGAAACAGTATTTCTATGCAATTAAAGACAAAGTAAGCCACTAATTCTAGATCTACAAACTATGAACATTACCATATGTAATCAAGAAATAGAGAAGGTTAAATGAATTTCTTAGAGTATTTTTTTCTGTTTAACTCTGCTTGTTTCCACAAACACTAGGAATAACATGGTATAGCATAACTACATGGAAATGTTTCAACATATGTAATGTACCTGGTATTCTAAGAAACAATCCTTTAGTGCACTGTACATATTTCCGCAAAAGTGCTATTTACCACAAATACATGGACAACATATAGGGTTAGCCACTGACCTCCCTTAGGTGTTGAAGATGAGAGGTCATATCCTCCCTTGCGACCCTCACAGCCCCTTGAAGGGCATCTTGACCCCTTGACCTCTCCTCTCTCAAAGCCACTGACAACTCCTCCTGAAGAAGAAACACAATCTTTTTTTACTTTGAACATAGAACAATTATTCCTTTCAGGTCTTTAATATCCCATGGTCAATTTACGGTACATGCAGAGCATCATATTCCGTGGTCTCTTATCCAGCAGTGATAGGGACTACTCTTCCTAGAACCGAAACATGATTAAATTTAACTGTAAATTTTTAAAAAATGATCCCCTCCATTGCCTCCCAACTCCAAGAGAAGGGCTCATGATTAGGATGTTTGAAATTGTATATATCACTGCTAGTAAGTTTCAACACCATTCACACATATTTTGCAAATATACAGCATAAATGAATTTTATTCATATCAAAATCTTGCTTTTTGGAGTCTGAGTTTAGATTCTAATTTAACACCGTTTGTTAACTTGAGCCCAAAATAAAAATGCATGACTGTGTAAACTGAGGGATTTATTACCATTTGCAAAAATATTCACTAAAATTTACAGACTATATTTAAAGAATAAAATACCCATTACATGATATTTTGTCCATAATGCTTGAGTCTTGAATCAAATTTGAGACTGTTCGTAAACCTTATGGCACAATTCAAGCTCACAGACGCAGAAAGGCATATCTTAAAATGTTAAAAAAAAATCTTATATATTAAACATAATCAGTTGAAACATTTGAGAAATTAATTATAGTTAAAAAAAAGAGTAGATAATTGTTAATTTCACTGTAAGATCATTATCTATTTTGCGTCCAAATATGGGCCATAATTTGCATCAAATGTAAAATCAAGTTATCTAACTTGATAAATTAATTAGGTTGGAGGGTTAAGAGCCCTTGTATAATTTTTAAATGCAATATGTCAAGAAGTTGCCGAGATATTGACTTATGTTGCTAACACGCACAACCTTAACCAAGGTGCGACGCCAACGCTGACGCCAGCATAACAGTAAAGCTCTCATATTCTTCGAATAGTTGTGCTTAAAATTAATCGGGTCATACCTACATACAAGTCTGAGATGCAAGTACTTTCTTTGTATTGATCAGACAAGGTTTTTGTATTCAAGTTTACAAAGTCATTTGATGGGCTGACCTGATCTGCTGGTGCTGACCCTGATCTGTAGGTGGTGACAAACCTCCCTACCAAGTTTAAGATGCAAGTATTTTTTTTTTGTATTGATCAGAAAAGGTTTTTGTTTTCAAGGTCACAGAGTAATTTGGACTGACCTGGTGTTGACCAACCTCCCTACCAAGTTTGAGGATTGTAAGACCAAGCCTACTCTAGTTATCAATCTTACAGGTTTATTACCTTTGACCTTCTGACCTAAAATCAATAGGGCTTATAATCTGGTCATGACCAGCCTCCTTTTCAAGTTTGCAGACCTTATGATCAAGCATTCTATAGTTATCAATTGGACAAGGTTTGGTGTTTCAAAGTGGGCACAATAATTTCCGATTTTCATTAATTTAAGGGCAATAACTGTGATAGTACTGATCCAATCTAGACAAAATTTGATTATGCACCACTGTACTATGGTTGTACACCAATCATGTACTTTTCACTAATACTTTTCAATAGTTATACATATACATAAATGGCTCCAAATGGACACATTTGAGATTTTTTTCATTAATCAAAAGGCAATTGGTACAAACGTGTGGATGCACAACAACACTCTAGTTATACTCATTTCATATAAGCAACACTCTAGTTACACACATTTCATGTAAGCAACACTCTAGTTATACTCATTTCATATAAGCAACACTCTAGTTATACTCATTTCATATAAGCAACACTCTAGTTATACTCATTTCATATAAGCAACACTCTAGTTATACTCATTTCATATAAGCAACACTCTAGTTATACTCATTTCATATAAGCAACACTCTAGTTATACTCATTTCATATAAGCAACACTCTAGTTATACTCATTTCATATAAGCAACACTCTAGTTATACTCATTTCATATAAGCAACACTCTAGTTATACTCATTTCATACAAGCAACACTCTAGTTATACTCATTTCATACAAGCAACACTCTAGTTATACTCATTTCATACAAGCAACACTCTAGTTATACTCATTTCATACAAGCAACACTCTAGTTATACTCATTTCATATAAGTGTCATTAAATTCTCACAGTAATAGCCGTGGATTGATTTTTTAAGGCTTTTTCATAACTTAAGGGGCAATAACATTTGTGTTATACACATTGACGAAAGTTTCATTAATTTCTGTTTAGTTGTTACATAGAAATAGCTGTGAACTGACAGAGGGATGGAAAAATGGACAGACAAGGTCAAATCTATATCCTTTGGCTAAACTCATATGCATAAATTTATGATCAAGAAAGCAATGGCGGCTGTTTGTACATGTAGCTAAAAATTTGTTTTAAATTTTGTTTTTTTATCCTATACAGTCTTAACTTACAAGTAGCCTCATGATCAGATTTTGCCCATAACCAAACTCGACAACAGAGATCTTATGACCAACATCATCCTTATTCTAGATATGAGGAAAATTGCGAAATATGCACCTTATATTTATCCTGCTGTTCATGTAGGGCTTTCTCAAGCTGTTCCCGGTGTTTCCCAGCCTCCTCTGACATCTGGGTGGTAAACTGCTCCTGGAAATAAGTTATGATAAGGTTGGATATAAAGTCTTGAAGGGAAACCAATCATTTTTACAAAGTGGCTCCTCATGGTGAGGACAATTTCCGACTTGACTTACAACTGATACAAGAGCAACAAAAGAAGACATCACATAACACTAAAGGGCATACCGAGGGTTACTCAAAACTTTTTGTGTAGCTATTATGCAGATTATTTGTTTTAACTAAGGAGTCATTCGGGTTCCAACTTTCAGAAAATTGAAACCCTTAAGAGATAATACATAGCCCTAATATTTGTTATAGATTGCAGTCAATAATCCCTTTATCAGCTTTTTTTTACCCTTTTAATACATAGGATAGGGTGCATGATTCATCTACATGACAGATCCCCCCCCCCCCCCCCCCCCAACCCTGTCTCACATCAGCCTCTGCACCGGACCCTCTCATTTTAACCAAATACAGTTACACTGAAAAATGAACCAGCCCGTGATAGAAGGAAGGAATGTTACCTGTTGTTGTTTGAGGGCCTGTGCCCCCCTGTCTTGCTCCTCTTTAACTGCCTCTGTCAGTCTCCTCTCTAGCCCCTCCTGCTCAGCCTGTGTGGTATATAATAATACATAGGACAAATAATGTACAAAGACGAAAAGGTTTAAATAATCTTTTCTTAATAATTTAACATACACATTAACATATAGATGTTAAGGAAAAGAAAGGATAACAAATTGTTGTGAAATAAATTGTTGTATATAAAGTAAAGTCTTACCTGAATTGCATCCTGAATTTTAGCTTCATATTTTGTTCTCTCCCCTTCCAGAGCATTCACAACCTCCTCCTGAAGGCACAGAGCATGGATGAGTCATTTGTTTAAACCTGTCTATTTTCAAAATATTGTGAAAGGTTATAACAAAATTACCCTAATAACACAATATAGGTACAATATTTCTCGATAGTCTGGCCTTATGCTGCAGTTCAACTGTTGCACATGGATGGAACTCACACACCAAGCTTGACAACTTCAACCCAAACTTTGATGTATCAATGCAACAGCCATACTCAAAATACAGGACATCAAGAAATTTGATAGAAAGGTTACAAAACTGGGTGCTTTTTTGTCCAAGTATTATCATTTTAAAAGAATGCATAGTACACCATTATTAACATAAAAAAGTCTGGATTAAGGAGCTTACACAATCCATTCTCCTTAATGATGATTTTATAATCTATCAATAATGTTAGTTCAGTTTCCTGCATGCTGCCATTAGAAGTAATAGGTTACAGAAAGAAAAGGAATACTAGGAGATTAACAAGAGCTGTCACAGAGACAGCGCCTTCGACTATTCCGCCAACTAGAGTTATATAACTTGGTTAATTAAGTAGGTTGGATGGTTGAGTACCATTGTATTAAGTCTCAATGCAAAACATCAAGTAGTTGCTGAGATATTAACCTATGTGTCCTTACATGCAAAACCGTAACAAGAATTTCTAAATCAAATACTAGTAATACAGGCCCATAATTTGCATTAGATTCAAATAAGTGTTATCTAACTTCATTCATTTAGTAGGTTAGATAGTTGGGAATACATTTCTAAATTTTCAATGCAATACATGTGGTATTAACTGAGATAATGACTTAAAGGTGCTTACATGCAAAACCTTAACCAAGGTGTGACGCCGACGCCGATGCCGACACTAGGGTGAGTAGTATAGCTCTCCTTATTCTTTGAATAGTCGAGCTAAAAATGGTTGCCTTGTGCTTTGTGCTAAAATAAGCTAAATATTTTATGATTATTACGACTGGATTTGTAAATTGCTTAAATGATAAATTAAACTTGAAATGTCCTAGAAACATTTATGACTTCTAGTACTGCATTTGTTTACACATGTTTGGTCCAACTAGAACTCATCTGTCACAGTAATGTGTTAAACTGAGAAAAGCAGAGTCTTGAATCTATCTCAAACATCAGCATACATTTTCGGTTTGCCTGTGCTACATGTAAGTATTACTTCTCGGAAATATGTATTTCTCTACCGGTATATCTTGTAAAGACTTACCTTATTTTTTTCTTTCATTTCAGCTATGGCTTCCTTAAGTAGTTTTTCATTTTTCTTTCGTTCTACTTCTTGTAATCTATCAAATTCTTCTTTCTGTCATCAAGAAAGTATACAATACTATTTCAATAATATATTTATGATAGCTTAAAAACATATTTATTATTTAAGTAAATAGGTCAAAGACATGATGATTACATGTCCAGAGGTATAACTTTAACACAATTTTTTTAACTCATAAATCAAAATAAAATAATAAACTTAGTACACAGACTCCCTAACAGAGGATATGTAGCTCCTTCCCCATCAACCACAAATCACCTGTTCAACCAACAACTGTTGAAGGGGGTCCATCTCATGAAAGAGGAATTATATGATGACTCTGACTGCGTCACCTTCTGTTCCTGTACCAGGATCCAGTGTTTCCCTGTAATCTCACCATACATAGCCTCTCCCCCTAGTCCTCCCTTATAACTCACCTGTTCTACCAGTAAGTGTCGAAGGTGGTCGGTCTCCTGTGAGAGGGTTTGTGTGACAGATCGGAGGCCTGTTTCTCTCTGTTCCTGGACCAGTGTGGCCAGTGAGGCCCTGTACTCCCCAACAACCATTGTCACCGCCTCATGACCAGCAGATCGCAAGGCCTCCAGCTGCTCAGTATGGTCAGCCTAAAAACAGACACAGAAGCCATGTGGTAAGTCACTTGTTTTTTGATAAATGTTACATTTTACTGACCTCGAGCACTTATACCCAAAAATTTAAAATTACACAAAAAATTAAACATGTCCAGTTAGTCATTTTACAATAGTTTGGCAACACTCATTGATCCCATACATGGACAAATATATACATTTACCTTGACTTTTTCCAAGTTTTGCCTGGCCTCTGTTGCAAGAGCCTCTGCCCGAACCAGGTCCTCTGCTAACCTGGCATTTTCTCCTTGTTGCTGTGTCAGCTCCTGTATGGAAAGTAGGCAGAGAGTGAAAATCACAACAATCATATGATTCTGTTTGGAATGTATGTTTGTATATGGCACTTGCATCATACAAAGCACCATAAGACAACCTTACATGATCTATTAGCAATAACAAGTATAAGAAAACAACCCTGAAGCTAATGTTGACAACCATTTTTGAACAACCCAGAGCTGTCACAGAAACAAGAGGACTCGTTTGGGCCTTGTTGGGCGTATAGTCAATATTAGAGCACAAGAGATGTTTATAAAACATGAATTTCCCCTTATTACAGCCATAAGTCTTTTCACATTAAATGTCTGTGGGGTAATTAAAAGATATGACCAACATCCCTAAGTTTGTGGATATTAGTTATGGTAATTGATCAGTTCTTAAAGTTGCTATAGCAGTTGATGAATTACAGTTTCCAGTAAAACATGTGTGTGTTATGTGTTAATTGAAATAGTAACCAATATGTTTATGATAAATCAGCAATGGTCAATTTCCTGCAACGTTCCAGCATTTTGGTGCTATCGTAAAAAATGTTAATCTAAAAAAGAATAGGGGTCTACAATAGGAAGATACAGGGCATGACCGAAATCCCCACAAAGTTCCAGGCGTTCTCTTTATATTGATCAGATAAGGCTGTTGTGTTCAAGGTTATTGTGACCTTGACCTTTGACCTCAATAACGATTGCGGTCATCTGCAGGTAATGACAAAGTAAGGCCCATGGATACACTAGTCATCAACCAGAGAGCTTTTTTTGTTAAAGGTCACCATGACTGTGACCTTCAACATGATTATGTCAAAATCAATAGGTTATCTGTTGGTCATAACCAACCTCCCTACCAAGTTTGGATACCCAAGGGTTTTGTAGATATCAATTGTAAAAGATTCGGTCTCCAGACTGACTGACTGACTGACATGTGCAGGAAACTTTCCCCCTGCTTCTTCAAAGGTGGGCATATAATAAAACGAAATAAATTCAAATGCTGTGAATCTGTGCTTATTTAAGTGGATGAAATTAATCAACAGCTGTACTAAATTACCATAATTTGACATCACACACCTTGAAATTTGAATCAAATCTGCAAAATTAAAACATAGTTATGGAAAACAATATAATAGTCATCACTTTGTCATACTTTATCAATGCACAAATTAATCAAATAACTATGAAATACAAATCTATGACCTTAAGTTTCTACATAAAATGAAATTGCCGAACGACCTTCAAAAAATACACCATTTATCTGTTAGATTTCATGTAGTAGACTTGACATCATAATTTTGCACTCCATCTCCTGAAGACATGTTAAATTGTAAATAAGTCTAAACAAAATCTATATGACTAAGAAGGGCTATATTGTTGCACTTGTTATGCCTTTCTTAATAATAAAGATTTACATAAAACTGGAATGTCCTAACAGTTTCTATTACCTGTTTGATGCTTTCTTTTTCTTGTAATGCTCTTTGAACAATAGCATTGTTCTCATCAGCATGAGCAGCATCCCGTCTGACTGCCAAGTTCCAATCAACCTGATTGGCTGACTCATCTTTATTTTCTGCAATCTCATTGGCCGGACCACCAGTGGCTCCACCAGTTTCTGCTCTCTCAGCCAATCCCTGGCCTCCTTGGTTAGAACCAGGAGTACCTGGTGCCAGTCGACTCAGGACAGCAGATGGCTGTGCACTGCCAAGATGAGAGACATTGTCTGCCCTTGCCTGAGCTCCATGTCCAATGTCAAGGCCACTGATGTCTGGCATCTGTGATTGATTGGACATAGATGATGATCTGAAGCTGCCATCTAGTATATCATTCGCAAGGCTGAAATTGTCTTGCTCATTCTGAAATGAGTAATTTAAAAACATTTGTTAATAGTATAGTACATATATATATTGTAGATAGTATAATTAATCATCATAAACACGGCAATTGTTCAATGGAAAGAACAGGAGATGTCATATGACATAGTCAGAGACGAAACCTCCTGAAGTACTTTACAGCTCAATGGATTATGCAATAATATATATCATAAACTATAAGCATATGCCTGACCCCATGATGGTCGACATTAAGTGTCAAGGAGTGATGCATTAAGAGATAAAGACATGGGCCTTGCACCCGATCTATGTACTGAACACATGTGCCAAGTAATCTTAAAATATCTCAATGCAGGACGTACACAGATATCTGCACATATGCAGCATTCCAAAATGATAAACCTGTAAGAGTGGCCTTGACCTTTGAGGTACTGGACGTGAATATGGCAAGAGACAAGTCTTCTTTATGTACTGAACACATCCAAGTAATATTAAAATCCCTCACTGAATGACAAAGTTTCAGCAGGGACATTGCGAACCGGATGGATGAGCATGAGCTTTTAACATAGGTAACTACACAGAAATGCGCCTTACCATATTGTCAATAAAACAAATAAACCCTAGATGTTTGTGCAGACAGAAGGAAGGTGCTGTTTTAATATGCCCTCCTTTGAACCATTTATGTTTTTAAATCAACCAGTCAAGAATCATTACAACAAATCTGAAAGCAATAATCAAACCCTACCAGTCCATCCCCATCTTCGCCAGTTGCCCCATCTGTTGAGTTCAAGTCAGATGGAACCCTCGCCTGGGCACTGCTAGCTATGTCCACTGTGGTAGGTGTGTCCAGGTGGGCTGGAAATCGATTCTGTCCACACAGTAGGTCAGGCTGGACATTCCGCATGCCTGGTACAGCTGCGGGGAATATGAGATAAAATATGAGAGTTGAGACAATCATCAGACATGGTATGTGTAGTTAAAGGTACATTGTGAATACTACATAGTTGAATGTTTTTTTAGCAAGAAATCATCAATAAAACTTTTTGACATTAAAACAGTAATATTTACAATTGTGAGCCCAAAATTTCAGAGTTATTTTCAGATTGGATGAATTGTGTAAAACATATGTATGAAGTTATACACTACAACCTTGACCAAACAACAAAGGAAGATATGTCATCATGAGCCCTGCAGTAACATTACATTCATTGAGTCAGTATTTATTGTAAGGTAAATGTCATCATTTAATAACAATTAAACATCAGAAATGCTATAATATCTGGTAACTCAACAGTAATTCATGTATAATTACATGACCATAATATGTATGAGGTCAGTGGCTTGCATATACCTGGTGCAAACATGGCTGCCCAGACATTTGGTGCTGCTTGGGCCCCGGCCTGATTCTCGTTTTCTGTTGGCTCGGCCCCCTGTAACAACAAGGAAATACCACTTGTGAAACTAACACAGAATTAAGAAAAAATATGGTCTTTTTTACATAAGACTTTTAAAATGTATTTATAATGTAAATAGTATAGGATGAATGGTTATTACTGAATTCGATTTCATTAGGTCTATAATAAAATAGTCCAAGCTTTTTAAACTTAAGCTAGTTGCTCTTTGAAACTCAACAAATCAAAAACACCTTAACAAAGAGGGAGTAAATAGGTAAACTAATTCATGAATGCAAATCAAACACATGTTTTACTATACAGTTTTCATGTTGAGGTTTTGATGAGGGATTTCTCTTGACTATAGTTTTTTTTTTTAAATAGTGACCAATCATCAAATAAAAAGCTGCTGCTGTTATCATAATCATGACTTATAATAAGCATAACATAAATGAGTATGAGTTATCGTCCATATTTTGAATTTTATGGAATACATAAGAAGCCAGCATAGCAAGCTCTGTGATATGTTCCATAAAATACAAAATATGAATGATAACAAAATTACAGTTTGACCTATTTTGTCACGTTCACAATGCACCTGTTATAAGAGTTTGATCATGTCGACCCCATACAGGAAAGCGTCTGTGTGAGGAATAATTGTCAAATTTCAAACACAATACAGTGATTTCATTGGCGACCACAGAAGGGCAAACTTTGATTTTGTCATCATTCAAACATACCTCAAAGCCACCGAAGTCCCCAAAATCATCATCATCTGCATTCTGAAATAAAACATTTGATCATTCATAAAAATTGTGAATTGGTATTGCCAGATCCAAACTTTTTTTAGTTGATCAGTAAATATTTAGATTTGTTTGTTTTTGCTTTTATGACTGATTTAAATGATACAAACAAAATTTTCTTCTTAGGAGCCAAATGGAAATTGAAGTTTCTGGGGAATCGGTTCAGCCACTGCAGGTAAACAATTTCCAAAAAATCTTATCAAACTGATTTTTAAAATAAAAGCTTAACAATCTGAATGTGAAGTTTCATTTATTGAGCAGGTTTATTTTTTAAAAATGTGTCCCTCTGAGACTAGAAGAAGACTAGTGAGGTGAGCCGATTTATAAATATGAACCCAGATTTGTTCAGGGTAGTGAGCTGTTTCGCAGGAACTAATTATGTAAACTTCAGAATTATCATCACAGGAATGGCCAGCTATAAAAGATTTCAAGGTAGTTGGAATCAACAGATATATTTCCTAACCACATAAAGAGGCAGGGACAAAAAGACCTTGTAAATACTAGCTGTACACATGTTCTCAAGTCTTTATCAAATCAGGTATAATTTTGAGTCATTTATATTGCAACCTGGTAATGGGTGGTTCAAACATGGGTTCTATATGTCTCTCAGTGTCACATTGATGAGTAGATCATAAACCAAGGTTGCATTCAAAGTTGTGAAAACAATGAAGCAGACACATGATCAAGAATTAAACCTGTGACCTGGTACCATGATACATTGGTTGGAACATTGGCACAACATTTGTTGACTTGATGAGTATAGGGTGTAAAACAATTTTTATGTAAATCCTTCAAGAGATGTGGATTGACTGATTAAAATCCTTTAAGGGGAGTGCAAGAGATATGAAGCTGGCATGAAAATGATTGACGGAAAAAGGGGCATTGATTCCTATAATTCTTTCCCAATTAAATTCACTTTCTGGCAAGGGAATAAATACATCTGATGTAGAATTGGTTAAAGATTGGGAGTACTTCAATATTCAATGATTCTAATCATTATTGATTCAGAAATTTCATTTCCTTAGAAAATCAAATGTACATTTATAGACTTATCTATTGTATTAATAGTTCACAAATGTATAGTGTAGAAAAGAAAAGATATTTAGATTATTTTGTGTTATCTCAAGGAATGCATCGCTTTGACTTGAATAAAATCTTAAAAAATATCCGAAGTTGTGGTCCGAAAACATGGGCATTATACATATTTTCATGGTCAAGATACATACTAGTAAACAGCATTCATAAAATTGTTAATAAACGATTTTACCTGATTCTGACTCATTTTATTGACACACGATCAGAAATAAATTTAATGAATTAACCAAGATTGTCAACAAAAAGTTGTTGATTTATCGTTGTTTAAGTTTTTCTATGGGCGCAGCCATATTGTGAACGTGTACTACTCGGGACCCGGAACTTAACTAGGCAAAACCGTAAAAACGGCTTGGTAACAAGGCCGAAATTTTTCAAACGGTTATACCAAAGCTACATGTATGTTATTTTTAGCCGTACAAATTTTTGATAAAAACGCTAATAGTAAAAGAATGAAAAAACGTCACGGCCAATATTTGTGAAAAAACGCCTTTAAGGTGGAACGCGACCCTGAGCGAATTTTCGAGTTAATCATTCTGAAAATTGGTATATAAATAGAAGAGCATATGCCCAGTAATGGACTGTTTTTCGCGGGTAAAACGGCGTCGTGTTTCGCTGAAAAAGTGCGCCTTTCTTTACATTTTGAAAAAAAATGCTCGTTTATTTTTTGATTTTTTTAAATACATGTATTCAATGTTTTATTACAAATCGCATGCTATTAAGAAAAGTGTACCTAACCGACTTCGTTTATGCGCAGTATCAAATAATCTTATTGGATACTTCATGGAAATGTCAGACATCAGTGCACAATGACATCATGCGTGTATGGTGTGCATGTTTAACTCAGAATTAGTTTTATATTTTTGTTTCATATTTTTTATAAAACTAGTATATTTAAAAAAAAGGCAGATTTGAACAAAAACATATTATAAAAAGGAGTGTAAAAATGAGTCACGAAGTACGCATCTGGCCAAGTCCAGCTTGACAGCTTTCGCATTGTTGGTATTTATTCAATAAACAACATCCTACAGAAAATTCTGTATAATGCTAGATTTTATTCTCGACTTGTGACAGAAATCAATTCCACATTGAGAGGTTTACCTGAGGAATTACTATATTGCAGTGGGCTTCGTGTAACATATGTTCGGGATATTAAACGCTGAAGAAAAATCAATTAGCTCCACCCTCATCTTCTCTATATACGGCAACTGACTAATATGATAAGCAACCTTTATTCTATTGATGCTCAGCATTACAAAGAAATAAAAAAAATCGCATCGATATACAGCAGAATGAATGTGATGTAAATATTTGTTCGAAAACAACTAAGAAAAGTTGCATAATATTTGGATTAACAGCGAACATTTTAAGAAGACAAATACTTTTTTAGATGTTTGTCAGCGGGTGATCTTTACACAAAGATAGCTATTTAATAATTGAGATGAAATAGTGTTCCCATAGGGATTGTTATAATTCTGTTTCGTACATGTGCGTCATATTACAACAACACTATTTTGCGAATAGTCAAGTTTTCATCAAATTTTTAAGACTATATCTCTATACCCGTTATCTTGGATTTATTGATCATCAGTGATTTGTTTTGGATGAATCGAAAGTTTGATATTAACTTTTCGGATTATTGCTCACACCGATGATAACAGAATAGCACACTACATGAACGCTTTATTTAACTATGTCCATATCTTTAGGGGAATGCAATACAAACAAGCTTGATGTGGACTTGTATTAAAGATAGCATTGCATTAATAACAAGTGCTTGAATGTACCCCTCATCAAATAGACAACAATTTATAAATCGTGAATTCAATTATTTCGAAAACGTTTTTAAAGCCAAAAGAGAAAGAAAATGACAGCAAGATTAAACCTTAACATAGTGTGGATATCTTAAGTTATATATTTTGGACGGAACATCTGACGGAACTATGCTATCTTTGTTCATACTTCTTGGTCTTATTGTCTGCGACATCTCCGTGGTTGTCTGTCAGTCGTCCACAAACACACAAGGTACGTACATACAATGACTTACACATTTCATGATTAAGATGACTACGAAATTCTTTCTGAATTAAAACTTCATTGAAAATAGACTCAACTCATCTCAGAGGGATTATACCCTCTAGAAAATACAAACGTATGATGTCTTATATTTCATAATTACACAGATTTAATCCAAATGCTATATAAAGACATTCTCACCATGGTTCTATTCTATCAAATGTCTCTATCATTAGGAATGGAGATCAAACTGTACCTTTTTCTGTCATTTATTGCTCCTAATATTATTGTTGAGGACACTAAAGATGACCGTAACACACACATATGTCCACCATTGACAAGTTAGCTTTTGAAGACTATTTATACAGCAGTATATACATCATAAAAAATATATACTATTCAAGAGAAACATTCATAATTTATTTAACTTTCACAACTATCGCATATAAAAAAATAATTAAAGACAAAACGCACCATTACGTTCATCTGTTCATTGCGATGTCATTGCTGTTGGTTTTCAAAACAGCACGTCCAGCAAAGGGGGGTGGGGTGGGGTGTGTAAGCCTATTTATACTCGCACTCGGGCCTTGCCCATTCGGCGAGTGCTCCGTGTTAAGATTGTTAGTCATTTTAGGGTTTTGGAGCTGACAAAGCAGCAAAGTTTGCCTTTTTCTTACCTTTATACGCGACTGTATAAATAGGCCGATTGTAGTTGAAATTTAAGGCACTTAATATGTATACATGTCTTCCTATGTCGTTACATATGGTTTGAAATAGTTCGGAGAAGATTCAAAATGGCCCGTATTATAAAGGTATAATTGCTCCAAATACGATCAAGCTTATCATAATGGTAATTGTTAAGTTGTTCAAAAAATGAAAAAAAGTGGACATTAATTCCAGACTGTGATACTAACATTTGCTAGGTATGTTTCAACATGATGTCCGGAACTCCCTTGTTTCAATATCCCAAACGTACACTCATATGCACGCAATCCGCATTAAAGACTGCACGCAGTTATCGAAATAAAGTAATTTTGACACGCATTTGTTTAAGGTTTCCAAATGCTGACATCCGAAGCTGCATTTGTCTGTTAACAACATACACACAGAACCGTAAACATTATGAATATTTGATAAAGAGCAAACCGATCAAATGAAGATTTGTTAATTTCTCCAAACATAGCTTTGATATATTGACTTTGTATCGGAATGATTCGGTGTATTCTGACATTATATAAATATTTGATGAGGAAGGTGATTTTTCTTTGTTCTACCATGATTAGCCAGTTTTAGAATGTTATTTACTGTTCTTATCGGCAAACAACCGTATGTTGTTATAGTAACAGCAACACGTATAAGTTGTTTATTTACAGTTTTAAAACTTCCAATACAGCTAAATGCTTCAATTCAATTGATTTTTTTATGCAAATGCATTTTTACATTTTCAAAAGTTGGTATAACCAATAATGAAGAAGTATCACAGTTGTCTTTCTTCAAACTATTTGTCATTACAGTAGTCATGATATTAACTTAAACTCACAATCACAAGATTTGCTAATGCTGAAAATAAAAAAAATAGGCATACGTATAGGTTTAAGCATTGAGTCACTACTCTATGTTTGTCTTTTTCTTCTTCAGATTTATCAATGAGCCGTGTCAATGCCGCCGCAACCACACTTTCAAACCACAACATTGCGGAGTCTTCGGTACACAGCACAGCGGGGATGGAGGTGTCTATTTCACCCTCGAAGTCAATCGCGGAAATGAGCCAAACCTTCTCCAGGTTGCCCCCCACAACGAGTGCGAACGTAGCATCCGGCGATACTAATCAAACGTTTTCATCATCTGTTATACAAACATCTACAGGTTTATACAGAGAAACTGTAGATACATCAATAATTTCTCATAGCAAATCATTGAAAATGAATTCGGATGAACCCGGAAGTGTACACCTTTCATCATCTGAAATTACACGAACTATAAAGCCATCTAAAACAGTCATAAGAGATAGTGTTAATGGAAGCAGAACTATTGCCACAGTGGCCATAGATTCTACAGTCTTGCATAGTTTTGTGAAATCATCTGACCCTAAGATTGCCATCGAAGACAGTTTTACATCACGTGATTCCTCTTCGTCTCATTATACTTCAACACCAGTTTCGAATATTAAATTATCTTCAACATCAAATCTCAGAACTTCCTATACGGACACCACCAGCCTTAGGAATTCAATGAGTGCTACATTTCCTACCTTTACAAAAAGTAATTCTATAATTGCATTAAGTAAATCCTCATCTATCAACTCGATTACGCAGCTTTCGCCGACATTGGTAGACGTATCAAACACAGCAGAAACACGATTTATCGCACCAACCAAGACCACGCAAATAAACTATTCAACTATAGTCGATTCATCATTCGGGGCTACCAGCACCAGCATGAGGTATTTTTCGGAAAAGAAACATTCAATCCATCTTACTTCAGTGCCTCTTGACAATCTAACTACAATGAATGGATCAGGATATTCAACTCTCAATTCACCTTCTAGTATGTATTCTGAAAGTTCCCAATACATGACGACAACAACAACCTCAATGGGTAAGTCAAGCATGACATCGAATATGCCAGAAAACACAACAAAACTTTCTTCGTCACTTGAACTATCGTCAGTGCCTTCCACAATATCTTTTTCAGAGTATATGTCAGCCGAGAATCTTATAAAGCACTCAGTCACTGGTTTGAATTCACAAACATTAACAACAAACTTTAGCGCACACTTGCAGTCAAATCCTATTTTGTCTGATACATTTGAAACGTTGAGCACCATTTTGCATGGAATTTCATTTTCTGATAACGCGTTTAAATCGTCATCGGATGATTTTATAGGAGCGCAGACATCGTCACCCGCAATGTCTACGCCTACGATAACTGGTTATTACAGTGATTCAGCAAGGGGACATCATACGGACGCCTCAAAATTTGTTGCGACAATATTTACAGATAAAAGCCATTCATTTTCATCTATAGTAAACAGCAGAATACTGCAGACAATTATATTTGCAAAGACCTATTCAGAAGAAAATAAATCATATGATTTTACACCGAGTTCAACTTGGAAATCGGATATAAAAGATACGTTATCAGCATCGGATGAAACGAAGACATATGATGCTCTTGCTTCGCAAATTATTGAATCCGCTACAGACAAACAACATTCGACATCAGAAATTAAATTATCAATGCAAAGGTCTATTATATATACTACTAGTTCAGAAATGCAGCTCAGTTATTCGACCTCAATTAAAACGAAATTAACGGAGAACATTTCGCTTACAGATCAGAAACATTTTACATCTTATCAAACTCGCCCAGAATCCACAATAAATATCTCATTATTAGAAAGCATCAACATAAAAGCATCGACAGAAAGTGAACTTTTAAGCACTACTTCCACGTCATCATTACTCATGATAAGTGTGCCAACACCAATGTTGACATACGGAACCACAAATTCAGTGGTGGCAGTACGAACAGTGGGTGGAAGTTCATCTAGTGATCCGTCGTTTGCCCTTCACAATATTTCGACACCACCAATCGAAAAGTCAACAATGTGGAACTATATGAAGGGTTCAGAATCTGGAATGTCGAGTTCATATGACCAGTTACTTTTTACAAGGACGGCTATTGGCTCACTTGATTCCAGTGAAATAAACAACCCATTATTAAAAAGCATCAACATTACATCATCAACAGATAGTCAACGTTTAAGCATAGCTGCCACGCCATCATCACCCATGACAAGTATGCCAACACACACTGCGATGTATGGAACCACAAACTCAGTAGCGACAGCACGACCAGTGGTTAGAAGTTCATCTGGGGACCAACTGTTGTCCATCCCCGAGATTTCGTCACTAATGAGCGAACGTTCAACAATATGGAACCATGCAGAAAGTGCAGAATCAGGCATGTCGAATTCATATGACCAATCAGGTTTAACTAGCACAGCTATTATCTCACTTGATACCAGTGAAATAATTACCTCATTAGTAGAAAGCATCAACATTACATCATCATCAGAGAGTCAACGCTTAAGTATAGCTGCCATGTCGTCATCAAACATAACAAGTGTGCAAACACCCACTGCAATGTATAGAACCACAATCTCTGTAGTTTCAACACGATCCGTGGGTGGAAGTTCATCTGGAGATCCATCGTTTCCCATTCACGACATTTTGACACCACCAAGCGAAAGTTCAACAATATGGAACCAAATGAAGACTTCAGAATCAGGAATGTCGAGTTCATATGACCAATTGCTTTTTACAAGCACAGCTATTGACTCACTTGATTCCAGTGAAATAAATAAACCATTAATAGAGAGCATCAACATTACATCATCAACAGATAGTCAACTTTTAAGCATTATTGCCACGCCATCATCACCCATGACAAGTGTGCAAACACCCCCTTTTATGTTTGAAACCACAAGCTATGTAGCGACAGGACGATCAGTGATTGAAAGTGCATCTGGAGACACATCGTTTTCCATCCTTAACATATCAATACCTTTAAGCAAAAGTTCGCCAATATTGAACCATACAAAAAGTTCAGAAGCAAGCATGTCGAGTTCATTTGACCAATCGGACTTTACTAGCACGGCTATTGACTTAGTTTATTCTAGCAAAATAAGTAGCCCTTTTTTAGAAAGCATCAAACTAACAGCATCAATAGATAATCAACTTTTAAGCATTACTGCCACGCCATCACTAATGACAAGTGTAAAAACACAGACTTTGATGTATGGATCCACAAACTCTGTAGCGACAGCACGAACAGTGGGTGGAAGTTCATCTGGAGAAACATCGTTTCCCATCAATGACATGTCGACACTGCTAAGAGAAAGTTCAACAATATGGAACCATACTAAGAGCTCAGAATCAGGCATGTCGAGTTCGTATGACCAATCACTTTTTACTAGCACATCTATTGGCGCACTTTATTCAAGCAAAATAAATAAACCGTTATTAGAAAGCATCAACATAACAGCATCAACAGATAGTCAACTTTTAAGCATTACTGCCACGCCATCATCACCTATGACAAGTGTGCAAACATCCTCTTTTATGTATGGATCCACAAACACAGTGGCGACAGAAAGATCTCTTGTTGAAAGTTTATCTGGTGGTTTATCGTATTCCACCCACGACAGGTCGATACCATCAAGCGGTAATCCAGCAATATGGAACCATACAAAGACCCCAGAAGCAGGCATGTCGAGTTCTCATGACCATTCACTTTCTACTCGCACAGATATTGGCTCACTTGATTCCAGTAAAATGTTTGCTATGAGTCAATATTTTCAATCACTTATTGACAGCACACATTTATTTTCTGTGTCACAGATTTCATCGACTTTCACGAAATATTTCCCGATACCTACTTTTAAATCAAATTCTATTTACATGTTTTCTTCGACGGTTTATTTTAATGAAATGTCATCATCGTCAATTTTGACTCATTTAAAGTCATTACAAACCAGTTATTCTTCATATATGGTTGAATCAATACCTGCTTATTCAATTCGCAGTTCTTATGACAGTATTTTAACATTATCAGTGTCTTCTACAGGAAGCAAATTCTCTCCATCATCGGACTTTTCGGCGAGCCAGACATATATTACAAACGTTGTCTTGCAACGAAGTACACCATATAGCATTCACACAAGTGAGAGTCATGTTGCAAACGAGAATTTAAATGACACGAATTATTCTAGTATGTCACCTTCGAGTGCTTTTAACATTTCATCCATTCCAAGTGCGTCTGAAAGTGGATCACTATTTAAAGGAAACGTAAGCACGCCTATCTTGTTGACATCATCCTTTAAGAGTAAAAGTGATTTCTTACAAGCCAGTTCATCAGACATTTCTAGCAAGTTCTTAAATGGGAATGTATCACAAGTGCAGACTAATACAATGTTAATAACAACATCAGTTCAAACAGCACCAGTTGAATTTTCAACGTCATTGACTTCACCTTTAATTTCCTTACCGACAAATGTTGTTGTAACCGAAGTGCTTCTTAGTACTAGAGTTGATAATTCATCCTACAAGACCAACGATATTATTTTGTCGACAGCTGTGATCTCATTCGGTTTATCAACGTGGACATCAACATTTATCTCATCAGAGTCCACAATAGCAAGTGATTCAAGTTCCAGTGTGATGACAACAGCCGCAGTTATTCAGCCATCGTTTACACCAGTGTTTAGTCAGAGCATTGTTTATCATTCCACGGATAGTGAAAATGTCAACCATTCAACAAAATATTGGAATGTTTACAGCAATATGTCCTCCATATATCATTATACCTCGACCACTCCAGGTAATACATTCGTGTTGTCAACTTTTGAAGGAAGTATCGAATATAGTTATTTTAGTTCTCTGTTAAGACCGCATCAAAGTAGCTTTGCCACAAAGTTTGAAAACACAGCTAGTCTAGAATATACATCATCGATATCTTTACATACATTTGCCACCAACGATGTGTATAGAAGCTCTAGCAGTACAGTTAAACTTAGAACTACTCACAGTGCACCAGTTAATACAGTAAACACGTTGGAGTTTTTCAGCAAAAGTAGTGAGACCGAAATTCTTAAAAGTAGCGTCATTGTGACTAGTATTCAGCACAGCTTATCACCAAGATTGAGCACAATTCCTTCCGACAAGTTAACAGGCTCATTTAATCTTCCAGCATCTTCCCCCGACGTGAACACCGACAGTTTACCTACCACAGATACGCTGACATCTAACATAGGTTTCACGAGTTCTCCCATAGATATTTCATCTACAAGAGTGTCTTCAGCCTCTTTATTTTCTCGGATATCTAAATCATCTGGGAATTCAGTGTTAGAGACAAGTCATACACTATTTACTAATGAAGTTTGGAGTACATTATACGGATATACTAGCTCCATCTTGAGACTTGATTCCACAATCACATCCCTTGTCACAACCAACGGCTTTTTACTTTCTAGAACATCCTTACTGACTTCTTTTGTACACAGTGTTAGTGATACGTCATTCACAAAACCATTAACGTCAGCCTCATCTTTCAAACACAATGTTACTGATATATCAGTTGCAAGTAAACTGGCATCGACTGTTTCATTCAGGAAGAGTAAAACTGATACATTTAACTCGAATCGATTGACGCCAATTTCTTCATTTATACATACAACCGCTTTTATGAGTAAACTAAGTAGCGATCAATCATCTTCTTTAGCGCACAACAGTGGGAGTACAGCGTCATTCCTTGAAATTTCCAGTGTTTTCCTTGATACATCAAATTCCAATCGATTGATGTCTTCATCTGAAAGTACACCCGCGTTCATGAGTATACTAAGTAGCGAAGTCTCTTCTTCTTTAGCACAAAACAGTGAAAGTAAAGTGACATTCCTTCAAGCTTCCAGTATTTCCCGTGATACATCAAATGCGAATCGATTAACTTCTTCATTTGAAATTACAACAGCGCTTATAAGTACATTAAATAACGATCATTCATCTTCTTTAGCCCAAAGCAGTGAAAGTACAGTGACATTTCTTCAAGCTCCCAGTGTTGTCCCCACATACTCTTTTTCGTCTGCACTGACGAATCTTTTCACGCAAACTAGCCAAATTTCAAGCAGCACAACACTTTTAAAATCGGATATCGTTGGCACAGCTTTTACACCGTCGGCAACGTTCAGTTTACAAGGATCAACATCTGTGTCTTTTGCGATTTCACCGACACCAGCTTCGAGTGTTGTTGAGTCCTGGTCAGATACTATGAATACTGCTGAACTATATCCTGTCTCGTCACCAGATTCACCTATATCAACGCTATATGGAAGTATGTCATCTAATGTTGAATCAAGCTTCTCGACGACAGTGGCCAACTATTCAGGTGTCATCATCAGCAGTACAACTGACGCAGTAAATGTAACTTTAAACTCAACCGATATGTCCACGTTTTTAGCCACAGAAAAGCTGACACCTGCAAGTACCTCTAATTCATTGATGTCAACACATTTTAAAAACATATCTGCCACTAAAACATCTTCAGAAAATATGTACAGCTCGCATGCTGTCTCCACACCAGAGCCGACACGTACGACAGAAAATGCTACAACAGCAAGAGAAAAGAATTGGGTCAAAACTGGTCAGTACAAGAAATTTTATATTTAACTCATTTTTCCATTTAATTAATTTCAAGTGGGTCAAAAGTTTAAGATGACCTTCTTCGAAAAAAATGTGTGGTTTAGTTTTGTTGTAATGCATGTTAAACACTCTCTGAATTCTTTTTAAAATATTTGACCTGGAAAATGATATGACTAACAAATCATTGCTGTATATTGTGTTTGTTTGGTAGGTGAACTCATTCGTAACTGTGCTTAAAGTTTTAAAGGTTCAGAAAAATATAAATGTGAGCGATCCAACGTTCCGGATGGAAACAGAGCAGGGTTTGGCGAAAGCCTACAGTGAGGCGTTCCTGCGTGAGAAACTGATTGCGGAAGGACAGTTTGATCCGCTAGAGGACCGGAAGAGACGTAAGCGGTACACGACTGTCGGTGACGCTGCCGTACATGTGAGTAGCACTTCCGATAGAAAATACGTTGCAAAACATCGATGGCCAATTTCTGGATGTGACCTAAGAACTTTCTTTTTCGTATTAGATCATCAGAGCAGAAGATAAATGATGTCATAAAAAAGTAATAGAACAGTACATTATTGCAGTTCAAACATTCAACATAAATTTATACATTGAAGTATGTGGAAATGACTCATTGACAAGAAATATTACGTGTTCATAAACACATGGCGATTGGCGTGTCATAACACGAAACGATTTGTTTTTAGCACTTGTGGACAAAATATGGCATATTGTTATACCCCCCCCCCCCGATTATTTATCAGTGCGGCAGCGGTTGATAGTGCATGGTTATAGTCGAAATATTGCCCTGGCGTTTTTACATTATGTTCGGTATAATTATGTTAATATACTTAATGGAGTCGTTCGAAAATTTCATCATTATTAAAATCATTTCAACTGCAAAGAATATAAGTCACGCATTTGACTTTTTAAACACAAGAAAATCTGAAAAATAAACTATTTACTGTAAAATTGTTTTTATTTTATTTTACATTTGTATCCCAAACCATATCAATAACAATTTCATTGTCGATTTATTGTGACATATTACGGCGTCTGACATTTCATCAAATATAGTGATGATTAGTAGGCAAATTGACTGCCAACCTTTACGACTGTGGATGACACATCATACAATTATAGTCTTATTAGTACATCAGTTTTAACGAAATGATAATTTCCGCTGCAATGTAAAAAATAGGTTCGTGACTTAAAATGATTTGTATTGAACTTTGCTGTTCTTTATGTACACAATCGTACATTCATTATCTTAACGGAAATGCGATAAAACACTAACAAAAAAAGTAATACTTAATACTCGGAAATGCCTTAAAACACTAAAATGAAAAGAAATAATTGATAATCGTTAATTTTATTTTTTAATATAACCACTATCATCATCATCATCATCAACAACAACAACAACAACCTATAATACTGCAGTTGCTTAATGTTCAATCGTTTAGGTAACTATCTAAAATTATCAAGAATTTGTTATTTAAGAGAAGTATCGTTTTGTTTTGAACATGTCTTGTTGTCAATCTCACTATCAGGTGCACGAGTTATTGCGGACGGCAGGGAGCAGCGCGGTGACGGCTGTGTACACGGTCGAGAGGCAGGGCCGCGTGATGGATGCAGAGGAGGCGGTGGCAGCTCTCGTCACCCTCGACACACAGGAGCTAGCAATTATCCTGAGACAGGTTGTCGCGGTCAAGGCCGAGAGTACGTATCATAAAAAGAGATCATACAATATACAGTTGAAACTTGTTATGTCGAATTCGTCAGGACCTAGGAAAAAAGTTCGAGATAACAAACATTCGTTACACCCGAAATACAAAAATATAGCACGAAACCCAAGACATTTGTTTCCGAATTATGTCTAATGTTCAAATCGGTTTTGTAATATATTTCCGTCGTGAAAACAGCAAACATATTAATGGAAAAAGAAATCTGAATTCAAAATTCATATATGTTTATTAAAAAGCGGTCGAACACTTATATTTTATCATATTTTCTTGTCTTTCTCCAGCTTACATTCCGACGACGACACAGACGACACCTACAAGTGACGAATCTCAGATCTGGCTAATCGCTGCGATAGCCGGTGGTGCTGGTGGAGCCTTGCTAATTGTGTTTATCACCATCTGCATCTACTGCAAGTGTTGCCGACACAAGCCTGTAGGAAACGATGATGGAGATCCTGAACTCATGTCCATCGAGGAGCCTGCACCGAGAAAGGTATTATTTAAACAGGGGTTTGTCAACTCCAAATTCAATGATTGTTCAAAGACAGTATTCCAGATATTCAATTTTATTATTATATTCAACACTATCTTTTAACAGTTTTGTTGTTGTTTGTGTCTCTTTTTGTTTTATGTAATTATTGTTCCAATGGTAACCTTTGTAAGTATGACTACAAAGAATCAGGTTTTGGCGACAAATATCAACGCATCTTGTAGTTAAGAGTAAGAAATATCGAATTTATTCAATTGAAAGTTGGTTATGTTCTGCCAAGCGTTCACTACCGCCATCACCGTCGAAAAGACCGCTACCTCGCCAACGAAGCAGCGTGACTGCTATAATTCCGACAAAACTGAGGTCATACGCGCCGGAGAATCCGGAACTTTCTGAATCTGGACATGGACGGGACGAGGAGGAACATCTTTTATATCCACCGCCTATAAAACACAGCACTCCGTCGAAGGGAAGGTAGACGTCACGCTGTGATTATTATAACTTATAGACCACTCCATTAGTTCTTGTGTACGATTTGTTTTCGTATGTGTACATATTTGTTGGCATTTCTCCAAACAAAAATAATACGCACACGCACACGCACACACACACACACACACACACACACACGTATATATATATATATATATATATATATATATATATATATATATATATATATATATATATACGAAGTTAATAAGGAGGCAAATAAGTTATTGAACTCGTGTTTAACTGACCGTTACAAGGCTGTAATTCCAGCTTTTATTGATAAAGCTATGCTGATGTATGTGAGGTATGTGTGCTCTGTTTGTACGTCTTGCGTCTTTTGTCCAGTTTTTAGGCGATTAACAGAGTAAATACTTGATTCATTACTACTAGGCTTGAATGCAACAAGACATATTTATAATAACGGATTCATTTTAAGTACGTCTACTTTTGGAGTTTGATATAACACAAGTAATGATCCGGGTCAAACATTTTCTTTCCTGATGTAGTATTGACCATATTCCAAATTGTTAGTAATAAACGAACGTAGAATACGTAAACAGAATTCATGGATTCTTCATACCTTTGACATTAACAACACACATTCTGCATATCTGTCGTCAACCATCGTGTTCCAGGTTATATATCCCTGTTGAGAAGAGTTGCACGCCTCCGCCATCAGCCCGGGACCTCGCACCTCCGGCACAACGCAGCAGGAGGGAAAGTCGGAACAGCATCAGTACGTGCCGAAACAGTTGACGCAAAATTACGTTCGCTATTAATGTATTCATACACAAACGAACACTTACAGTATCTATTACTTATTCAGCAATATCAATCCCGTGCACTTTGTTACGTTCAAACTATCATGTTAACTATAATAGTCAAATTTTGCTAAGGATCAAATTGATTTTAGTTTCAAAATATGTTACTGTTATAAGAAACATAAAGAGCTGTTTTATCAAAAGTAAATAGTAAAGTCTTTGATAAACAAAATGATCATTAAGTCAAAAAATTAATATGACGTAAACTGACGTCAAATAAGACGTCAAGAAAAATGCCAAGGTTTTCTAGTTCGACAGATCAAAAAGAATAAGAAATCAGATTTTTTTATGATAGTTTGTAAGAAATAAAATAAAGCTTAAACATTGTTCCATAACTCGCACGTTAGCCGTACTTAAATGTATGGCTAAAGGAGTCAATAAGTATAACACGCAAATTCCTGGTAAAAATGTGGCAATTGTGTAACAATTTATTTTCAAATGGACCAAATACAATCTTCTTGATACACAAAATGGTCATTAAATTTGTATCAGTATTCCCAGTCCATATTAAAATATCAACTAAATTGGTTGCCAGTTGTAGCATTAAGTGATCACAATTGTTGAGTTGTATATTACTGTTCAGGTCCTGCAACGGAGTTTATGGAGTTAGCCACAAGTAGTATGCATTCAGAAGGCCTGCAGCCGGATAGAGCCGACATGTTCCAAACCAGTTTTACAGAGGTACATTCATTAAAACCATGCGATTGCAATTTATAATCCAGTATACTTTTTCTTGCAATAAGTTCTTACACCTTAAAATGATTATTACACGGTGAAATGCTTACATATGAGCATTTTACAAATTACAGGATAATGAACATGTCAAACAACATCTGCATGAAGAGAAGAAGAAAAATAAAGTCAAACTCAGGGGACAACACGCCGATATGAACGGTACATGTGGATCGTTAAGTGTCATATGCTATCAAACTGTAATAACAGACATTAAGTCAGGAATTCTCACGAAAGTGCTTCCATTTTTAAATGTCAGATGTATGTTTTCGATGTCAAATTTGATAGACGTAAGTTGCATGCGACAAAAGATACGGTATCCCATTAACACACTTAATTAATACTTTTTATACAGAATATATCCATATATGGTAAAGTGTTAAACATGTTTGAATTATATGCACTTGAATTGATACCTCATTTATATTCGTTCCACTAGGTGATGTTACAGCGATGAATGAGACCATTCTCGGAATGCAAAATACATCCGTCCCGCATCTTGTCATTGAAAGGTCAGTGAATACATTACAATAATGTGTAATATCACAGTAAGTTATTTCTCGGTACTCTCTATTTTATTTATCTACATAATAAATGAGTTCCTATTGCGTTCGAGAGCGACTTATTCCTTTTATTTTGATAAATAAATGGATCTTATAATATGATTTATTAACATGCTGGCTCCATATTAAGAAGATTAAAGTATTCGTAAAGCATTTATCATAATTTGGATAATTAATATGCCCTTGAAAATGTAAAATAATGATTATAATAATCACCATAAATAACACAGTTCTTTAGATCTTATTTTCCGAACCTAAGCCTGTAACCACTGTTTTATAAATTATGTATTAATAACATGGACGCATTATGTATACTTGGTGAAGGAACACGCGACCATGAATTATGCCATTTAGTTCAATTTGAGATAATACAATTTGAGATATAGACGGTGCAATCTAAATAAATTTTATGTATTCTAGCAGCTTATTACAAAAATATACTTTGTTATGCATATGTAATTTGGTCATGTGTTAACATTTAAAAAAAGGCATTTTTCCAAATGATGTAGTTCCACATCTTCGGTGTCGGTAACAGGTTTCATCTGAATGTTGAATTAAATATAGACAGGTCCTTCCTGGTATTTATGGTGTCAATTATGGTGTATATTAACGTGGGAAAGGTCCTTGTCAATTATGGTGTGTAAGCTGCATCGTCATACCGTTTAATGCTTTTCAGTGGTTGTGCAACAAGGAACTTTTTCTGCTCAAAACCGCAACGAGGTCTCCATTATCATAAATCAGGTCTTGCCTTATGTATGTGTCTTCTAATACTAGTAGCTATGAACTTACAAGAACACTCCCTGTATGTCTTATCTTCAAAACAGACGAATACGGAGTGTACCTACTGGCATCTAGGATTGTGATTTTGCATTTTATTTTTATTGCATTGATATGTGGAGAAATTGTACATGCTTTCTTACAGCAGTATACACGAATCCTTTGATAAAAAGTTATCGCGGGATAGGTCCAAAAAAATAATATTTTAATGTGATGTGAAAGTGTGATCTCTTAGTTGTACGAAGGTATCTTACGAGGCACCAACAGTTGCTCTATAGAGCAAGCAAAGCCAAAAACTGTTTGTCTTCGCTAAACAGTTCAATGAGTGTGGCTGAAATGCACGTATTCACAACGAATATGTTTCCTTATCTTCTCAAACATAACGACCAAGGGTTTGACTAGCAAGCTTGAATGACCCGTTCATCATCTAAAATCTGGGTTATACAGTATGTGAAACACATGTTATACATGTAATTTTATTATGATATATAATTTCAGCTATGCATACACCACAGCGTTGTAAATAGGGACATGACAAAGCTGGATAATTTCTTTCTTTTCTGAGTCTGAAATTAACTGGAAATCTTTGATAAAAGAAGTAATAAATTGATGAAAGAAGTATTTCTTTTGAAATGTTTAATACACGTTTTGAGGTCAAATTAATTTTGCACATTGCCATATGCTCTGTTTTAATATAGAGATAAAGGTCGATGTAATGGTGTATATATACTTGATACGAGCGTAGGAATGCGTACGGTAGCACTTATTTGGAGTTACATGACCAGGCAGATAGTACAATTTCAATTGCATGAAAAAGACATTTCCAACAGAATACAACTGAAAGTTTTTTGATATCAACACTATGAAGTGTCAGAAAATTAAAAGCTAAGATGTAACCATCCGTACGCATCAGACATATAATGTAGGACGTTTTCACTTCTGTCATGAAAATTATTTTTATTGAATTACAAAAAGCAGAAGTATATTGAAGTCCGTTCCTCCGATTGATCCACCCAGATATGTATTTCGGGAAATATGAATATAAACTATATTTCATTTAACGATGTTTCGAAAACCATTTTATGGCATTAATAAATGCCGTATATTTTACAAATATACATTTAGATCAAAGGTGGACCCATAGATAATTCTAGACTCTTGAAGTAATGATAGTTTAATTTATCTGCCAGTTTAGCAGGAAATTATTTATGAGTTTGTGATGGCGATGCAGAAGCTCTGAAATGAATTGATACCGCGATGGAAACGGTCTGTTGGACAATGATACAGTACGATCATATGACAAATTATCGTAAAATAAATCAAATTTGTTTCATATTAAGCTTTTGACAGAAATAAAAATCAAATCCTTTACTCGCATGTTTTTATCAGTCTTAGGTGACTCTTCATAAGAAACAAATTTGAAATAAATGTAATATTACACGGAAAGTTATTCTTAGATATAGAATTTGATCATACGTAGGCAGTATGTTACAAAAAAATCTTACATTTTAAAAGAGTTTCAATTAATCTTTTTAAAAGTACATGTGCTTTTCATTTTTCTACTTATACGTTAATTTCCTCAACTATTTGGTGAATCATCTGCCGGCAAAGGGCGATTTTTTTCAAGGAATTGAACATATATCTTCTATCTTAATGTTAAGCGTTTTCTGTATGATGGATGCTTTAACCTTTTATGTTTTTTATTACAATCTTTAATGGGAAAACCTGCTTAATCACTTAAAAACTAATGTTGCTAGAGTATGCCGAGAATATAAATGAATAAAATGTTGAGTATTTTACATTTCAGTGGGAGACTAGTACGAGACAATACGACTGAACAAGAAGAACCACCAGACAACGGGGTAAAGCATTATACAAGAACAATGCTGATCAATGCTGTATATGATTTGGTTTTCAATGATGAATTGAATTGCAATTTATATCAAACGGAAATGCAACGCCCGTTACACACGTGTTTCTTATTCCCTAACACAGCATTTAACATCGATATCATATGCAATAGAACGGACAAGTTGGGACATTGAAATCAAAAGAAAATTTACTTGATTAATTAGATTTATGTTTCAGAAATCTGGGGATGAAAACATTGCAGAAGCGAGAAAGCGAATGCACAGGCTTCTTGACGATGCGTTTTCTCTTATATCGCCAGGAAATTCTTTTAGCGAAAAAGACTTGAGGTATGTTGATCATTTGGGGGGAATCAGGTAGAGCTTGTGCCTGCTTTTTATATAAATATTGGAATATAGATCGTTATTGTTTGAAATCTCCGACAAGTTAAAATGTCCAGGAAAGTCGTATCTTCGGTACCCAGGCTATATATTTCTTCTATTAAAAAGAGTTACCGAAATAGATAACTAGCATGGTTCAGAGGAAATTATCAGAGACATTTTTATTTATTTATTTAGATTACGAGAGAAAAAGTTGTATTAAGGTTCTTTTCATGTGACACAATTTTGTCAAATCAAATATGCATTAAACACCTTTTGAGATTTTTTAAGGTATGGAATATGCCAAAATGACTGTTCTGAACACATTTACAGTTTTAGGTAGGTACATACTTTTCATGTAAATATACCATTTCCAAATTCTATATGACGCTAAATTCAATGCTGTCGGATGAAACAACAGTGCGTTTGGAACAGTTCAACAGTATACTTCGAGGTTTTGCAATGCTTTGTTTGAATGAATACTTAGCCTTCACCTTTATTAAGGCAGAAATTTTGCTTATCCTGTCGAAATATGTGTAATATATATATTTGGCTGCTGAAAGCGCCTCTTTTCCACTAGCGTTTTGGTTCATAAGATTGCGAAATGTGCATGCAGCTAGTCAAGCGAAACAGGACCAGTTTTTTTTATCTTAGTTAACAGAATTATATTTTGTAAATCAACACCATTTGTATGTCCTGTGTGAAACTACTACAGTTGATACGTATTGGATCGAACATAAAATACCACCACTCGTATTCACCAGTTTCATGGATTTTAAATATTGTTACACAACTACAGATGTCCTTAAACTGTTTAACACCTGTGTCATTATTCATTTGGACATCAAATAATTTGCGAAGATTGTATTCACACAAACGAGAACCAAATGATAAAACGGTATTACAATATCGTTCAAAACATATTTTGATTTTATGAACATTCATTTTAATGTTTGTATTAATCATGTTACAGGATACAACAACAGAATAAAACAGATGAAAATAAAGAGAAAGAAAAACAAGCATCTAATACCACACCTGTGTAAGCAATGAGATATTGTGTCATAAAAAACTCAATTAAAAGACATATAATTATGTAACATTAAACAGAGCGAGAATAACTTCATAACGATGATAATGTGATAACATTGTGATATAGTGATGTTTTCTCGTTTACTTAATTTACATATTAATGATAAGCAAGCAAAACCCTTTCAAAAGATACCAACATTATATGGGATCACATGCATCACAATTCAACATTATTGTCAATACCAATTTTGCCAATGATAGGTTTGCCAATGCATTTATTGTCAATGCCTTTGTTGCCAATGCCAGGCGTATGTGCCACTGCCTATATTGTCAATCCTTTATTGCCAATGGCAGGCGTATTTGCCAATGCCTTTATTGTCAATGCCTTTATCGCCAATGACAATCGTATTTGACAATGTCTTTGTGGTCAATGCCTATATTGCCAATGACAAGCGTATTTTCCAATGCCTTTATTGACAATGCCTTTATTGACAGTGACAAACGTATTTGCCAATATATATGTGGTCAATGCCTTTATTGTCAGTGACAAACGTATTTGCCAATATATATGTGGTCAATGGCTTTATTGCCAATGACAGGCGTTTTTTGCCAATGGCTTTATTGCCAGTGACAAGCGTATTTGCCAATGGCTTTTTTGTCAACGACTTTATTGACAGTGACAAACGTATTTGTCAATATGTTTGAGGAAATGCCTTTATTGTCAGTGTCAGGCGTTTTGTTTTTGCCAATGCCTGTATTGCCAATGACAGGCGTGTTTGCCAATGCCTTTATTGTCAATGACAGGCGTTTTTTGCCAATGCCTTTAATGTCAATGCCATTATTGCCAATGACAGGCGTATTTGTCAATGCCTTTTTTTTTGTCAATGACTTTATTGACAGTGACAAACGTATTTGCCAATATATATGTGGTCAATGCCTTTATTGTCAGTGACAAACGTATTTGCCAATATATATGTGGTCAATGCCATTATTGCCAATGACAGGCGTATTTGTCAATGCCTTTTTTGTCAATGACTTTATTGTCAGTGACAAACGTATTTGCCAATTTATTTTAGGTCAATGCCTTTATTGTCGATGACAGGCGTTTTTGCCAGTGCCTTTATTGTCAATGACAGGCCTATTTGCCAATGCCTTACAGCCAATGACAGGCGTATTTGTTCATCACATACCTAAATTTTAATTGTTATTATATACGTTTTTGTATTTGCAGGCAACCTGAACTTAAAAATGCTCTCGTTTCGTCACAATCAGGTAATTTGTCAAACTATTTCATTTCTACTATCAAAGGCATTCTGTTCTGCACTATCACTATGTATATACACTTTCCATTTAAACATTTAATAACACAATGGAAACTATAGGAACTTAGGAGATTATGTTTTCTTCAAGCAATACCACAGTGGTTATTTAATGTTTCCTGTATGCTTATAGACGTACCAACAGCGAAACCGGATGGCCAGGGATACACAAACCCCGCGTATAAGGCTCTTTACGGTGACTACTTGGAAACGTGGAGTCCACATCGAGCTTACGACCAGGTCGCCCTCATATCCATGCCAAATAAAATGGTAAGAGGCCCAATGAAATGTAATGTTTCACAATAAACGCCATAAGTATTTTTCTTCAAAATCTTACCATTAGTATAAAGAAAATCCTTAATAGGGCATGAGTACTTAGTGTGCATTATGTAGCCATCTGCCTTTAATCACACGCAGGTCAACGCACTGGTCTCAACTGTTGTTGCTTTATCTCGCTTTAAGGTGTGCCTGTGTCATATTTTAAACATACTGTACCTATCCATTAGTAGATTATTAATGATTAAGTTAAATCTTACTTTAATAAGAAACACATCAATATAAACAACATGATTGAAAGTATAAGTATAATACATTTTTTTCTCATTTTTGGTTACTCATTTTAGTCAAATTAGATATATCATAATCATTATGAATTATTATTACATCATGTTGTAAACATTATTTAGGACATACCTGTTACGAAACTTGGACAGAAATCGAATAACAACCTAAAAGGGAGAAGACCAGCAACAGACTTAAATGTGCTTGACTTACAAGATACAACTACTATAGATGGGTCCACATATACAAAAGATCCAGGCAAACCAATCCTTTTACGTACAAAAGAGGAAAGACCTAGCTCTGGAAAGCCGCCTCAATTAACAAACAACTATGTTGATGAGAGGACATCTAAATTCAGCTTCAACGGCAGTGTTCCGCAATCCAGGAGCTCTTCTGGTGTAAATACGGGTTTTAGAAACACTTCAAAGGATCACCACGTTGTTAAATCTGAAACCAATGCAAAAGAAAATCGCCGAGAAAGCGATTCACTTCAACAACACAGGAGACCCGAAAGAAATATAGCAAACAAAGATGTAGTCGACATCGTCTCGGATATTAATAGTGAAGAGAAGAATGAACGCTTGATTAAAAGTATTCGTGACGAACTAAGAAGCACCAAAGTAGAAAAAGAGGAGGATATCAATAAAAAACCAATAAGACGGCGAAGCAGGAAGGTTAAAAAGCCAATGACAGATGTGTGAGGGAACAGTTTGAACTGCATTTTTAATTAAAAGTTAGCATATGAAAGAAATTATTTACATACATTATGCACATTTATGATGTTATATGCTGTGATGTGTTTGAACAAAAGATATTCTATTCATTCTTATTCTTTACATCGAAATATAACTTTAATTTATGAAATAAATTAGCGTTATCGATTTATTTTTATCGCGTTTATGATGTAGATACTAACTCATTAATATATCAAGTCCTAATAATTATAATATAATAAAAGTGTCATTTGTTGTTAAACGTTAAATATGATAACCATATCATATAATTCATTTTTAATTGTGCAATAACTTGTAATAAAACAATATGATTCCTGGGCGAAAGTAGCAAATGTTGTTGAACGTACTTCAGATCCACTACACGGACGGCTGTGCAAACACCTTTCTTTTTATTGGTGTTTTTAGGTCTATTCATTAAACATGTTGGTTGATGATTACCAACATTACATCCATTGAAAAAAAAATATCACAATGAAAAAAATGAAACATTTCCAAAATATTTATCTCAACTTATGATAGTTTTATAAAGAATAATTGGTTATTGCCATGGATCGTGAAAGTTTATTTGTCAAGGCGTAGGAACAATTTGTAAAATAACTTAATAACACCAAACATAGTTAAGGAAATAGTTCAGCGAACTTGACAAACTGAATGTAAAATTGATCAATAAAGAAATATATCACGTACCTCGCTTGCGCTTAAATCAATGGTTTGACATAGTTCAGCATGTCGTCATTTTCGGATTCCCGGCTATGGCCTTTCCCAGGGTCATTCTCAACTGACATGTTTAAACAATGTCATTCTGTTGACAAATTTAGCCTGTTGAAATAAAACATAGACGTATTACTTATACATACAATTACCTATAGTGTCGATAAATAAAACGTTGAATAAAACCAATTGGTCTTCAGTGTGTAAAGTATGCCTTTTATAAGTATCTGAATGTAAAAATTAGCATATGCTTACAAAATGTTTTCAAAAATTGTTTTCAAAATGCTCACTATCTCGTATGTTTCTAGTGATGAAGATGTTAAAAAAACACAATACATTGACCATAGTGTGTGTATTAATTTCATTTATCTTTTTAAATTTGGTAAGATTTATTTATTTATAATTATAAATATGAACATCCTGTTATAAAATCAGATTATACAATGTCATGCAAGTTTTTTTTAAATATTCTTTCAAGTACATCGATAACCAGTTTATTAAATGACTTTCTATAAGGTTTCTATTTGGGACTTATTTTACAATTGAGTGGCTTGTATAGATAATTCGGGGTTTGTTATTATCGGTTACAATTGTATTTGGAATGTAGGTTCAGTTGCAATGGACATGATGGTAATTTGATTGGCAAGAATGAAGTAAAATATTGACTTGTTTGGCATTGGAATTGTTAATCAGTAGAGATATAGCTTTATTGGCCATTGATGGATACAGCATCATCAAATATTGATACTACAGGGTATGCTGCTCGGTGTGCCCTCAAAGCTATTCCTGAAATAATTGGACACTTCGGGAACCCGAGAAGGCCATAGTTGAACACTGTTTTGCATTGAATGGGTACATATATATGAGAGGGTGCTTTGGTGACCCTTGGAAGGCCATAGCTAGACGTAATTTTTTTTCTGAATGTTTAAAAGTTAGTCAATAAAGGATGTATTTGACACTTAATTTACTTGGAAAGAGCAATCATTGTGGTTTATTTGGCACTGAGTGGGCTACATTTTAACACCAATTTAATACATTGGGCATTATGTTGTACATTTAAGCCCAATTCTTGTTTTGTACTAAACAGGCATGCTACAATGGGGCTAGATTGAGTCAGATTAGGCTTGAATGACACCTTTTTGTGGTGAACATGTGTAGTTGTTATCGAAATATAGGCTTTATAAAGCCTTCGTGATGGATTGGCCGTAATGATTAAAGGACACTAAATGAGCTTACGTGTAACCAATGGGTGTAACTCGATATTAAATAGGGGTTTAAATAGACTTACTAAGAAATGTCTGAAGCAGAATGCATGTTAACAATTCCAATATTTGACGTACTGTTTAAAATTGGTTTGGGCGAAAATGGTACTGTAACTGGTCACAAAACCGACCGTATGTTTTACCTCCCCTCCCGACGGTACTTTTTTGCCCCCAAATCGATTTTGTAAGCCCGAGTCCTGGCACAACGGAACTGGTGTCGAAAAAAATAAAACCGGATTATCCGACAAAGATATTTAAAAAAAACGCTTTCAACGAGCTCCCGTGAGAAATCATATATGACCCGAGTTGACGCATGTTCAACTTTGACCCAGGAGATTTTCATTGCAAGAGACGGTAGTCCGGAAACTGACGATCAAACGATGCGCAAACCATGTGCTGCATATTTGTTTATTCAAGCATAGTATTTAAACCGCATGTCAAGGGCACTTAACGCCCGAAGTAACAAGTGATTAACAGTCAACCTTGTCAATTAGCAGCAAACTCCATGACGTGAATATTTTGAAATGTTATTTAATTCAATTTTGTTTTATTTATTAACTCAAAATGAAAGATAAAGTTTGGAATTTTTAATGCGTACCATTTTTTTTTATATTTTCGTATCATGCACATGGCTAAAAAGCGCGGGAAAAAGGTGAACGTTTACCTCCTTCAATTTGAATAACGTGAAAGGAGAACTATTCGCGGAAAATCGTAGTGAATCTACAGTTATGTTTTAGAACAAAACATTTTGCTTTTTGCTTTGCCATTTTTATTAAAGCAAATACAATTGTTCTCTTTTTTTAATTTAAACATCTACATTTACAATCAAGAAGATAAATACGCGTTTACTTGATTTTTCAATTTACCGTGTATGTGAGAAATGTGCATTTTTATCAGTTTATTTTTTTCTTTACTTTTTTGTTTTCCATTTTCACAATAGGAACATATATCTTAACAGAAACACACCTCAATTGTCTTACTTTTACATGTATAAAGAACATAATGCCATAAAATATAATATAGATGAAGAGTATCTATAAAACATAACAATTATACAGGTGATAGAATTAACGTTATATTTCAGAATTGATTAGTGTCTAATTAAAATCAAATTTCATACTTAAATATGTTTTTATTTCCTTTTAAATGTCAAAATAACTACGCTAAAAGATTAAAGGAATACAAGTAAAATATGAATCGTTTTTAAATATGTAGCTTTTTTTAGAAATACTGTCTTTGTCTTTTAAGATTTTTCTCAAATATGGGCAATAATGTATTCCTTTTTGTGCTATTAAAGCATCCTCATTCATATGGTAAACAAGACTGCATTTACCTTGTATTGTATCAAAAACTTTTGTATTTACATGTTTGCATCTATTATAACTGGTTACTGTAAAAGGATGTTTTAGATCTGGTAACATTGTGCTTCGTAAATACATCCTATTATCATCTCACTCAATGAAATGTTGCAATCTAAAACTAGCATTAATAAATATTTTGCTCAATACTACAGAAAGGAAGTGCGAAAGCATCAACAATTTACACATATTTAAAAAATAATACTGGGATATGTACTTCACATACTGTAAAATTGAAAAAAAAAAACGAAAACAATAACTGTCAAGTTTGGAAAAAAAATGAACACCCCAATACTTTTCGACAATCCTAATTTCCAGAAATATTGACGAAAGTCAAGTATTTAAAACAAAAGTATTAACTTAACGGTAACGAACCGTTACATACACCACATACAATACATGGCTGTACACAGTAAAGACAATTAAGACAATTTTTGTCGTTGTTGTTTTCTGCCAGTTTTAGAAATGGTGGATATCATAAAACAAGATAAAACCTTACTGTTTAAACAAGTTTTTCTTAAATAAATGAAATAGCAAGAAACTCAATTTTTATTCCTTTCTCACTTTGAACCAATCGTTGATGTATAATACTTCTCACTTTGAACCAATCGTTGATGTATAATACTTATCACTTTGAACCAATCGTTGATTTATAATACTTCTCACTTTGAACCAATCGTTGATGTATAATACTTCTCACTTTGAACCAATCGTTGATTTATAATACTTCTCACTTTATACCAATCGTTGATGTATAATACTTCTCACTTTGAACCAATCGTTGATGTATAATACTTCTCACTTTATACCAATCGTTGATGTATAATACTTCTCACTTTGAACCAATCGTTGATGTATAATACTTCTCACTTTGAACCAATCGTTGATGTATAATGCTTCTCACTTTGAACCAATCGTTGATGTATAATACTTCTCACTTTGAACCAATCGTTGATGTATAATACTTCTCACTTTGAACCAATCGTTGATGCATAATACTTCTCACTTTGAACCAATCGTTGATGTATAATACTTATCACTTTGAACCAATCGTTGATTTATAATACTTCTCACTTTGAACCAATCGTTGATGTATAATACTTCTCACTTTGAACCAGTCGTTGATTTATAATACATCTCACTTTGAACCAATCGTTGATTTATAATACTTCTCACTTTGAACCAATCGTTGATTTATAATACTTCTCACTTTGAACCAATCGTTGATTTATAATACTTCTCACTTTGAACCAATCGTTGATTTGAAATACTTCTCACTTTGAACCAATTGTTGATTTATAATACATGCTATATCTCTTTAAACCCCAACGATCCCGTAACAGAAAATGGCAAAAGGTTCAGTAGATATAATACTTTCAGAAAATATATGTATGGGAAAGCCCACCATAGGTTGGTTGGCGTTGGGGAGGGTTTCACTATCTGGACCATAGATTATAATAAGATTGTTTTGGATTGACTGTCACTTTTTAAATCCATTACCGCAATACCCGAACCATAACACCTCGTCTATTAACAGAATAAAGCAACCATTTACAATACTATAAAATAGTTAACAAAGATGCATTTACATGTTTTTGTGTCTTCGAATGTGTTCTATATGTAAGGGATTTTCTTAATTTGAAGCATTTGAACGTTTACATTGTAGATAAAAAAAGGGTAAATTTTTGCGGTTGACCTTCAATGTAAAAAGGCAATAAACTCATAGCTCACACAATAAATAACTATTAATGATGCTACGTTTGTCGCCATTCCGTCTTATTTAAATATAACATTCGCGATATCAGTCAATTCTGCACGCTCTTTACAATTCATTAACATTCATCAACATTCTTGAGTTTGAAACGCCTCTGACGTCGTACGACCGGGCGAGTCGGGGCATTATATAACCATGCTCGCGGCAATTGCAATTCATTAACATGATAACAGGGTGAGGGTTAACATAACATTATACCCTTTTTTTAATGTTAAGCATTTTTTTTATATAAATAACGATTTGCAACTGATTGAAAATGCATCTATTGGTTGGATATTTAATTGCAGTGCAGTTAACGTGTGCAATAGGTAAGAATGACCTTAGTTTCTGTATGTTTATATCAAACGCTCTATTTTTTTCTGATATTAAAATATCCAATCTGTTTTGTTTTCCTTTTTATTTGTATAAGTCCATTGTAATGGATGTTTACTGACTTTATATATATATATATATATATATATATATATATATATATATATATATATATATATATATATATATATATATATATATATATATATATATATATATATATATATATATATATATATATATATATATATATATTGTCAAATGTAATAATACTTTATGTTCCTTTAAGGTCAAGGGATGTTTGACTGGTACAGTATAAACTCGTTTGGCAGTAACTCTGGAAGCAACTCACCTATAAGGCGGGAGTACTCAGAAGGAGCTACCACTTCCTACACAGAACCTTCAAATGGTATCTCTAGATCAATCCTGATAGGGTATCTGGCAAACATATTGAGAGGCGGGCTTTACCATGCTACTGAAAGCTACAGCGATGACGTTCAAGACACGGTGCAGGACGTTGTTGAAGGCACATGGGATTTCGTGAAAGAGGTAACGGAAGATGCCAGTGAAAGTGTTGAAAATACAATTGACACATTTTCAGAGATACTAGACGACCATACGGAAGATCGATACGAAACACAAGCAGACACAATGGACGATTTTATAGACAATGTTGTAAATGATGACACGGTAGGCAACGTTTTTAGCGATGTTGTTGAGAACACAGATGATTTATATTCAAACGACAATTGGTCAATGTTTGGTTTATATAACAATGATATGATGAACCAAGGTTTTAGCCTGTGGAACGACTAGAAGCTTATTTTAGTTTTTGAGAACAAAACTTCAAGAGAAAATCCAATCCATGTAAATTATATTTTAACTTTACTCAGTAACTAGTTAATTATATCAGGGCTATTTTTGAATTC
Source organism: Mya arenaria (assembly GCF_026914265.1). Taxonomy (NCBI): domain Eukaryota; kingdom Metazoa; phylum Mollusca; class Bivalvia; order Myida; family Myidae; genus Mya; species Mya arenaria. The sequence goes on along the minus strand of NC_069125.1, from coordinate 54,751,051 downwards.
GTAAAAAAATGCTTAACGTGTATAAGAGTTATGTAAATATCAATGTAAATAGTAGCCATATACCTGTTATGACATATCATTAAGAAGTTCGAGTGAAACTCGTTTCATTTGTTCCGTGTGTTCCCAATTTAAACGCAGTACTGTATGTTATAATGTTCATGTTGTTTCTTTGTATGGAAATGTATACATCACTGTTTATATCTTTATCATTTTAGTTTGAATCAATTGCTGGCAATAAATGTGTTAAACGTGGGCATATACTGCAAAACTAAGATTGAAAGCACTGCGAACTTTTAGCACAACGTCAAGCGTGAGACATGTACAGCTGGCCTTAAGTCAGTCCGTACTTCGTGCACATTGAAGTTATTCTCTATTGCTGAAGGTTTTAGCCGAGGTTTACACACTTCGCGTTTGCGCTTCGCCTTAAAGTATGTCCAAAATATCATATCCTAAGAAAACAATTCTTAAAAACTATATGTTTTGCCATTGGCCAGCAAACCAAAGATTGATTATACTCTTGTCCTCAGACAGCGGAAAAAATATGAAAAATGTTAGTAAATATTTATATCATGCATGTTTGTTACGATTGAGAACTTAATAATGATAAGAAGTTGATACTATGATATATAATATGTTTCTCTATTGACTATGTATTTGCTCTTTACAATGATTTGTTTCATATGTTTTGCATTTTGGCTATGAATGTTATAACATTTTATGCTGAATAAATGTTACGTTATGTCATGTTATGTTATATTTTCCGTCAGGACTCATTAGTATTTAAGCTATATGTGAAAATTAATAAAACGTATAGTGCGCTGTGCATTTAAGTGCGCTGGTGCATGCGCATGTTTCGCCTAGATTGGGTAATATAAAACGTGTATGAAAATAATGTGATTCTGTACACATATGTTTTGCCAAAACCAGAGTAATTGCCGTAAAACCACTGGAATTCTTTAATATGTCCATTTAATACGATAATTACGCTAGAACATGATGATGATATTCATCAATATAAAGAAATTGTGAGCATATCAACAAACCTTATACTAATAGCAACAAAACATTTACCCGATTCATATTTTAATTACTTTTTAAAATACATAACTCTTTGCGGAGTTGCTTAAATTAGAATATTTAAGTGTTTGGATCTTCGACTTTGACGCCTTCGGGAGGGACTATCAATACTCGACTTTGCTTGTGAATATTCCGGTCCTTCGGTCTTACAGAATACTTGTAGGCAATACGTCTGAGAATGCTACTGCCGTTTACGTGAGTGTCAATAATTAAATATCTTAAGTAAATGTAAACACTTTCAAGATGTCATTACCAATCAAAGCGTATTTTTAATTTTGACATCTGAAAAGTGTTCACAAACCTCATTATTAATATTTACTGAATAAACGAGTAGTTTGCTCTTTATATCTATAGTTCTCGAATATGTGGCCATACCCTAACCATATCTGTTGTTGGGCTTGCCACACATTTAAATATGTATGTGAATGGAAACGTGATATTGATCATTGTGGCGGTAACGTGATTAACGAGAAAACGCGAGATAAACATTGCGTAACAATATTTTCGCATGTGTCCACCAAGTGTTTAAACAATTTCGAAAAAAACACAACAACAAAAGAAGTTGTCAACTTTCAAAACTACGCCCAATTACCCTCTCCATTACAAATCCCGACCTTTAGTTGATCATAAACCTTTTTTCGTGTGATTAATCCAATATTCTCCGTCTGTTTATCATGTTTTGAGCAATTGCAATGAATGGATGAATGATTTTTTTCATATATTTCCGTGAATACAGATCACGCGTCCCTTTTATCTCACTGAATGAACGATGGCTAGGAGATTTGTCCTAATTTCTAAAATTGATTACAGTTATGGCTACAAAATATATTGCTATACATGTGGACTACGCCTAAGAATGAAGACGTTATATATAACCTAGTTTGAACAGCTACACCACAGATAATAAACCACCTCATAACAATGTTGCCGAAAAGATAATACGTATATATACATATGCTGTTTGATTTGGAACTATAAATGAAAATACAAAAGTATTTCGATCCTTTCACTTCTTGCTAAAATTATATACAATTGAGAGTAAAAATGCGCTGTGCAAACCGGTTCTACATAACAATGCAGACTGAATGTTAAAGAAAGTAGAAATGAAATAAAACAAATAAAAACGTGCAACACTCAATTCATATAATAATTATCAATTTCTGATTTTTTTTTACATCAGACAACAAATGAACACAAGTATAATCATTATTTATTTTATTTACTTACATCAATATATTACTTAGCATTTATATAGGGTTAAGCTTTAAAACGGAAGATGTAAAAAGTAACCTAGTTTTGAAAAGATACATGTAGGTCAAAAAGGAAACATGATCAGAGCGTCGACATTATTACAATGTTGGTGAAAACATTACTTATTAATGGAAATACAAAATAATTTCGATCCTTTCACTTTTTGCTTAAGTTGAAAAAATGAGAGTAAAACATATAAATAGAACGTAATATGATCAGAAAACTAGTAAAGCAAAGCAACATTATCAATGTTCTGAACAAATGTATGTATCAATCTGTGAATACAGGCTGTATGTATTAAGTATTTGTTTAGGCTTGTTGTGGAACAGCTGACATGCATCACAATAAACACATTTGGCCGGCATTGTTGTAGTCAAGAACATGAGTGTCTACATCGTTGTTTATTTTTATAAACAAATAGTGTTGAAACAGTTGTAAATACTGCAGATCACAAATGTTCCATGAAACCGTCATTTGTTAACAGACAGTGTTTTTGTCGCACTCCAGATAAGTATACTACTTGACCAGGCTGAAAAAGCATTCCAAAATATCGAGCTTAAAGAGCATCTTGCAATCAACTTTTGATGCTTCAAAGACAAAAATCAAATTCATTGACAATTCTTCCTTGAAACAAAGGTTTGAAATTCGTAGTGAGAAATGAAAAACAAATTTAACAAACCGTCCGGACCAAAACGATACTACTTCTCATCAAAGTAATCGATTCATCACATCGCAAGACCACGTCATACTGCTTTGGAAACACTGACCCCGACGTCGTCGAACAAAATATTCATGATTACATGACATACATGTAAGTTCGAGTTAAACGTGTTACATTATTTCGTTGGCGTCGTGGCTCGTCCGCTCGCTTCCTAGAAGACGAAGACACTGTAAAAAATCCTTTTAGCTCAAAGATTTAAATGGGCTTCGGTGGGTCAGCCAACAAGAGTGAGAGCGCGAAGAGGAGCAGTCCCTTCAGCGACTTCAGCGAGGGCACCAACCATACACGTGTACATGCGACGTCTAACAAGGCCAACAGATCCCTTCAGTGAAAAGCATGATCAACCCTGAAGGGGTCCACTAGTTTTTATATACAGTAAATTCTCAATCCACGCGGAGCCCGGGCTTTGCTAATTTGCATATGACCAACCAAGTAAACATACGTACTATGAACGTACTTCCGTCTATAACGAAATGTTATACTATGAACGTACATCCGCCGCCTACAGCGGGCCGTTACATTACTTTCCCCTCCGAGAAGACTCGTCCGAGTCTTGGCCTGAAAATCCCAAGGGTAAGGCAACTCCGTTCTAGCAGTTGTCATTATCCCACAGCTGCCACCATTTGTAACGTGCGACGTCAAACAAGGCAAACAGATCCCTTCAGTAAAAAGCATGCTCAACCATGAAGGGGTCTACTGGTCTTTATGTACAGTAAATTCTCAATCCACACGGAGCCCGGGCTTTGCTAATTTGCATATGACCAACCAAGTAAACATACGTACTATGAACACACATCCGCCGCCTACAGCGGACCGTTACATTACTTTCCCCTCCGAGAAGATTCGTCCGAGTCTTGGCCTGAAAATCCCAAGGGTAAGGCAACTCCGTTCTAGCAGTTGTCATTATCCCACAGCTGCCACCATTTGTAACGTGCGACGTCAAACAAGGCCAACAGATCCAACACTGAAGGGGTCCACTGGTCTTTATATACAGTAAATTCTCAATCTACACGGAGCCCGGGCTTTGCTAATTTGCATATTACCAACCAAGTAAACATACGTACTATGAACGTACATCCGTCTATAAGTTAATGTTATACTATGAACGCACATCCGCCGCCTACAGCGGACCGTTACACAAGTATCACCACAGGGACGATGATTACTACAACAGATAGAAGTGAAGACTCCAACTGACGTGGAAATGACCGAAACAGCCAATAGTACTCCGATAGAGACGACTACCACAACAATTATGAATGGGACCAATTGAGGGACTTTTAATTATATTTATATTCTTATTGAGCAAAAGTTGTTACTTCTATCGACCTATGTGTTTTGCGCTTACTTTCCCTTCTACTCCCGCATTGGAATTTATTGCCGGATATTTCAATGCGCAATTATACGCTCAGTTAAGCCCCAAGTCATCGACCCCAAAAGAGACACTGAAAGAGCACCTATGAAATACCAACGAATATATTTACCACCCAACAAAATCGACAATTGATTATGTCATTGTCCATAACTCACCATAAGGCATGTTTCACTCATTCTCGGTTATACCTGAAAGAGAAATACTCACCTCAGATCAAGCGCCATTATTATTTTATATAAACTTTGACCTAGTCTAGGTAGAAACTCACTACCCACAGTCCATAGAACATTTAAAGCATGGAATAAATGCACACAGGAACATACATCGAACTACCAAGGCCAGCACGGCGCAAATGGTTAGATCAAGGTAGACTCCCCCCCCCCCCCCCCCTCCCTCAATACAATGTCAGACTCATACACTGACTATAAACAAGCCAAACGCACCTTCACGAGAACACAGCGAAATTGTCACGAATCCCATGAAAATCAATTATATGTTGAACTCAATCGAACAGCAGTAGTTGGGTATTGAATGTTTTGGAAGTTGTTAATACGCAATTGTAAACGAGTTGAAAATGGGCGACACAAGTTATAAGGATGACAAAGTTACAGACTGATTTAAAAATCACTATTCAAAAGTTTCAGTCACCCAAATGAGCATGACATCTTATTAAGACGTTTTGTCCGACCTTAACTATTATCTTACATGTAAAACCACTAACAGCATTTTCACCCCCCCCCCCATTATCTTAGATGAAGTGAATAATGTAATCAAATCCCTGGCTAAGAGAAAAAGCACTGGCCTTAATGGAATTATGAAAGAGCATGCGATATTTGTTGGACTTACTGTTTTAAAAGCGCTTACACTACAATTTATTATAATCATGGCGCACGAGAAAAAAACAATATATTGAAAACCAGCGATTGTTTCCCTGTTACAAGGGTAAAGGCAAAGACAAACTTCCAGCTATAGCCTTATCATTACACCCTTGTTTTTGTATTTTTCGAAAAAGTAATGGCCGAACGGATTAACTCCCATGTGTCGTCAACAAGTAACATCTTCGCAAGCCCACAACAAAACGGGTTCCAAAAGGGTCTTAGCTGTTGCCACATCCTCTAATGGCCAAGAAACTATTTACTATGCTATACACAAAACAGCAACGCGTATGTTGCGTGTCTTGATCAGAAAGCCGCCTTTGACACAATTCGACACTCTGCATTACTTCTTAAATTAGGTCGACTTGGCCCTTAAGGTATATTACTAAGGGTCATCAAGTCCTCATTATGAACCACGCAGTACGTGTATACAAAGACCTTATGTCAGCTACCTTTGACGTAGTACGAGGCGTGCTTCAAGAGGAAGTCTTATTCGATAGTCTATTGCAAGACTTAGAGCTAAGCAAGCATAGCCCCCGGCTTATGTCTGTGAACTGCGGCATCCCAAAATTTGCCAACGACATCTCACTCATATCGTTATCCCCCTGTAAGCTGCAATGGATGTTCGATATTGTGTATAGACAGTGCAAACGATAATTGGCACGTTGATATCAATGTCGATAAATTATTATCAATGGGGACGAAGAAATAACACAGGTTACATCAATTCTACACTTAGGCATTTCCCAAGAGGGCTGTCTCAAATTACGTACACGCATTTGAGTGCGTTTACAGAAAGCTAGAAATGCTTTCTGTTCAATGGTCGGACAGGGTACCCATCCTCTCAGCGTAAATCCCTTAGTCTCCACAAGTCTCTACAAAAATATAGTTCCCATTGCTCTCTATTGCTTCGAACTCTGAAACTCTACGACTAACATTTACACCTTAGCTATTAACCGTCTCCAGCATATGTCGGAATTTATTCTAGGATTAGCTTTTCCAAACGAATGAGTACGCAAACAAATTGTTGTGAGAAAATATATTACGTACATTTTTGTTAAATTGCTCTATCAAACGAGGTTTTATAACAGATATATGTAAGCTGTTGACCAAATACAACATGCAATTTGTGCTAAATAGCTACTTCTTCGTAAAAAGTGCCACTCAAGATAAACAAACTTGAAAACGCATTGTTAACAACGCTGTAATATTTAAATGCAAATTGTGCTGGGATTCCCGCACTGCAAGTGATTGTGATCTTATGCTAATTCGTATTCTTCAGCCATTAAAACAGCATGCTTTTATGTAAACTGTTTCTAGAAAAAGTAATTTTCGTCACACAACAAGGGCTATTACATGAATGAATACTCTTTTGAATGGACAGGAATATAAAAGCTTGAATAACTTGGAACATTTACAAATGGACACTGTGACTTCTTGGAGCACCTTTAGAACCTTTAATGGACACTGACAACAACGCACTATACGTTGTATCCGTGCATACTTTGACTAGCATACGCCCATGCGGCATTTAATAACGCTTAACACAATGACTGTTGCTGCGTCGCTTATAAATTAAAAATTATAACTATTATTGTTACCTTATGTTATCTATATTTACTGTTATATATATTATATGTTAATGTTAACTATGTTTACTGTTTTAACTTGTTCTATAATGATCAATGTAAGAGCACTTTATAATTTGTAAATATATTTGCATATCTTCTATATAGGAGGAAATAAAGATTTGATTGATTGGTTTATTGAGATAAAAAAGTACCCATATGGAACTACTTTTTTATTTTCATCACACAATTATTTCTCTTGTAGAAGACCGTCGTCTGTAGCGCCATGGAAACCTTGCGGCAATATTTAAAATTAAAATACATCATTTCTCGCTTCAAATGTCACCAAAAATGTTTTCACGCTGCATTCAAGAAATAATGATGCACTCTCCTCAGAACTAACTAGAGAACGATTTGACTATTTACATATTTTGAATCACTGCGCGAATTCCACAAATTATCACATTTCATAACATACACGAATTATTTTCACTAGGCACAAAAGAGTTCGAGCTAAATAATACATATTAACTTTATTGTTTTTAAGTGAGGTGGTAGAAAATGCATCTTCCATGGCCGCTCGTGTAAGATTGGTTTCTTCCCTTTCCTCGCGCAAAGTGTTTAGCGTAAACTCGGCAAAACACCCTACGCTCGGGTTGGGATAAACCTTTCTTACTCTCTCGGTCATGGCAGATACTAATAATCTTTAACAATGTTTGAACAGTTGGCACATATACGCGAAACAACGATGCTGTAAACTGTTGTCAAATATTGTTATATTTTCTTTTTCTTATATTTTTCAAGGAGGTAACTTAATAGAACAGAACAGGACAGACAATAAGTTGATTTGAATGGTTACAAAAAAAACTATGCATAAAGCATCTACAAAATAACAACATGTTCTACTTGTGACCTATGTTGTCATGGTAATGAATATTCATGAAATTTCAAATTGATATTAAAGGCGCACATTATAGGTTGATGCCTTTTGTTTATTAATGTTAATGCATTAACATGTTTAACTCATCTGATCTTTTGTCAAGATTAATATTTGAACTTTTCAAAAAAGTCTAATTAGTTAAACACGAGTATGTATCATAATACATTAAAATAATAATAAAACGATATATACATCAACCTATTTTGTGCACCTTCAATATAGTTATGGAATATGGAGAATGCACATTGAATTTGGATAATGATTATGGAATACAGAGAGTGTACAACTATGACAATATTGTTATTAAATCAAGTGGAGAGATCGAATGCAAAAACTATAAAGATTGATAAATATCTTGGAAATGCATATGGTAGATGGTTATAACATGACAATTAAAGATAAAATTATGTCATTTATTAACGAGTGTCCTAATCTATTGGCATGTAACATATATTTGCATAAATTTACAACAGTTGTTTGTTGTTTCTACTTACAAAGTTATACATTAAAACATAATGGGTCTTACTTCTTAGGTCATTGGAACCACTGCATCAATCCACTCTCAATTTCACGTGCATGCCGATAAACATTTTTCATATACTAGTTTTAAAATGTAGGTTGTATTATATAAACTGTTCAATCATACCAAATGTAAATATAAGGCAAAAGGTTTATGTTTCGCACTCTTATCAATTTCCAGAACGCCACTTTTGCAGGGTATACAATGTCTGTGACAAGCGTTTTGATATAAGAATCATCCGTATTACAGCAAACGTCCAAAAAAACAAAACAATCAGCATCAATAAGACATTTAACGTGAGATGTCCATGAATCGAAAAGTAAACTGTCCTTACTTAAATCCAATAATTTGCGGTCTTGAGAAATAAGTAACATCATTCGGAACTCCTCGGCCATTTTTTTCAAAAACAACCTCGGATGTATGCCGGTACATCAGTTAAAGTATTTTTTGAATTATATCGTTAATTCACTTTAGTGTTTTAGGGTTGCATTTATTGATATAAGTTTAAATTGGTTGATAGTGAAGTGTATTATTGCAAATATTATTAAGATTCCCAAGAGTTAAGACATAAAGTTTAACTGCTAAGTAAAATTACTACGCGATCTACTTGCAGCGGACTTAAACGTGCCTCTTTTTTGGGTATGTAAACCGTCCAAATACATCCGAGGTTGTTTTCGATAAAAAATGGCCGAGGAGTTCCGAATGAAGTAACATACTATTCAACTCTTGAACTTTGAATCTATATTTAGCAATTAACATATGTGTACAGGAAAGAGCCTATTTTATAATAATAACTCCCAATACACAGCCGCTGTACTAGTGCTTTTGCTGTCCCCTTAACGCAATTATGGATGCTATTATGTCCGGCCTTTAATTTTGTAATACTTCAATCTGCACATATATATAGTTTGCGTTATTGATGATCGAACCTACAAATGTAGAAATGAATTCTAACGCAGTTTTAGGGGACATGTAGTATTTATTAATAGTTTTGCTACTACATGCAAAAGTTAAAAAAAAATTTTTGCAGACTTTGTATTGATTATCTTTAAGAAACGACTTGATGCACTTTAACACAATGCCTTAGTGGTTCAAGTTATCGACTTCTTCAAGTGATTCTTCCCAAAGTTTCGTTCGACCTAACTGATCCTAATTTACGGATCAATACCTTGGTGTTGGGCTATATAAAGCTGTATAACAAATGTGTGACAATACTTTAAATATATATAAATGTAAAAACTGTTTTGTATACCTCCAACTGGTTTCCCCATGATTACCACATCGTCTGCAAAGTAGATAGAATTAATGTAATTTTATTGAAATTTGTCGACGTTTTAGAAAGACGAGTTTTTTTGCTTGTTTTACACACACACACACACACACACACGCACACGCACACGCACGCGCACACACACACACACACACACACACACACACACACACACACACACATATATATATATATATATATATATATATATATATATATATATATATATATATATATATATATATATATATATATATATATATATATAAATAAAAATAAATACTGGCCAAGATTTGGATGCACTTATTTATAAATCACCATCTCTGACTGAAACTACAACCTATCGTTGGAAAGATGAAAAGAAAAATATGATTGATAAGTAAGCTCATCTTCGCAATCAAGCCAAAGTTGCGTACGGAAAGGCTATGTACTAGCGCTTATTTTCCAAATTTTCTTGCTGCGTACGGACAAAAAATAAAAACAAAATACAAAAAAAAACTCGCTGACCATTTCCACTTAAAACTGCTTTTACTTTATAGTATAGTAAATTTTCTATACCTCAAGAATATTGATAATGAAAAAAATGTTGGATATATTATAAAAGTGTTTGTTTATTATAGTGTCACCCCTCTTAGTTAAGGGCCAGCCCAATGGGCGTATGAGACACCTACATTCGTGAACATCTTTTACCCCGATTCCTTATAACCAAATGCCAGGCGCCTGGCAGGAAGGCAATCGGTACCCCTCGATTTAACTAGCTACTGGGTGGGCAACCGGCCATGTCAGAACAAGCCTCTTGTGAGACTCGAACCTTCGACCTCCCGCTCCGTAGGCGGACGCCTTAACCACAAGGCCACGGCCACTTTCAAATACATCAATGAACTAAATGATTTGTTTACAGCGCTTAAAACCATCACAGTCCTTCCTGTCAAATTCGTCACTGGGACGTTAACATCCGCGTCATATCCAAAGATAATGCTGTCACAAAATTTTAATACAAATCACGTCTGCAAAATCCAAAACATGCGGACGATTTATCGCAAAGGTATGTGTTTAAAATGTCAAACTAAAAAAAAGTATCGGGTTATATTATGAATTAAAAAACACGCACTAGAATAAAAATCACATTATTTATGTTCTGTCAAGATTAATATTAAAACATTTCAAAAATAGTCATTGAATGAGTTACTTTAGAATAACATCCGACATCTATGTAGCGGTATTCTTCGTATCAAATGTGTGGAATCATATAAAACGTATAGTGAGAAGTGCATAGGAATACACAAATTGATTAGACCTTGATTTTCTTCGAATAAAGCACCAATGATTTTTTTGCATAATTTGTGTTCATGCTCATGTCGCTGCCAATGGGATCGCCGGACAGATTCACATTAGAACTCCATTAAGCAGATTACAAACACGCCAAATCGCTATTTAGGTACTAATAAACCAACTGGTTGTCCGGTTAGCGCAGTGCTTAGCGCACTCGCTTCTAATCAAGGCGACCCGGGTTCGATTTCCGGCCGGACTAGTGGGTTTTCTCCGGGTACTCCGGTTTCTCCCACAACACGAGACAAAACTCTCGCGCAACATCGTGCCAACGAGAGTGACTAATTATAAGCTATCATAGCTTTCTTCTCAATCGTTGTAAAATATACAATGTTTAAAGTAACTTTAAACTGAGTCAACTGCCAAATATCCATTTAGTAATTATTATTAAGTGAGTTATTCAGAAGCTTACCCATTCGCCAGGGCTGATATTAAGGCATTCGCATGGCATTTTGAACACTAAGAAAGGATTCATTTATGATCTTCTTAACGATTAAGAAAAATCAGACACTGATACTGCTTCTTGATCGGATGGCATATGTTACACTTTTGTTTGAAAGAACCGTGAGTCGGACTTAGTCGAGCAAAGCTAAACTTTTCACTTTATCCGGACAATTCAAAAGGTCTTATGTACAGTCTGGTATTTTATTGCGATAGAAATTTTCTGAATTCAGTGTTGAGTAATTAGCATTATGATGGTGATGGAGCACATCCATCCATCAAATTAGGCGTGTGTTTTTTCAAAAGAGAAAAGAAAAAAAGAATACCGTACAAGGGAATTAAACAAAACAAAACTCATTTACTTTCGACGTCTGATCGGTACAAGTTAACAGTGTAATCAAACTGATGGCAACATTTTCATGTACGAGAAAATGATGGATAAACTTGTTATTTTTTCCTTGGTATTTGTTTTCATACATGGTAAGTAAAAAACTTGTATATATATATACATAAATATTGAAAAGCTACCATTTATTGATTTTTTTTGCTGAATTGAAAATAATAAAAATCACCTTGTCCATGATATAAAACCGCAACAAAAAATGCAAGTATTTCATGAACGAGTTCTAATAAATGCTTTACACTACGATTTTTTAAACTCGTTTGTGACAAAGTTTTTGGTGAATCGATGGATAATATATTAAGACAAACCAGACTGAACAGCTTTTGATCTTAAAGAAATGTTCCAAAGACGGAAGGTTGAACGTCAAAATGTTTATATTTGTTAAATAATCACTTTGTATGAATTTACTTATAAATATGACATTTTAATGAATACATATTTTTGCACATTAAAATGTTAAACGTTTCAAGTAATGAACCGAATTTGAAAACTAATTGCTCATTTCCACTAAATTAACAATATCCTGAACCCTATAGGCTGACGGTAATAAATAACGTACCAAATGTATCAATACTTATATAACAAACATCTTCGTTCTTTTACTTTACTTAATTAGCTATAGCATCAAAAGTGTCCTTTGTGGGGACTCAGTGTAGGAAATTTATTAGAAAAAGTATACTTTTTAAAGTGACAATATTATTAAAAGTCAATACATACACATGTCTCACATATATAAATTTTGAGGGATAAACCTTTAACTATTTACTAAATAATGCATTTATGGAAGATATTAATTACTGATAACAATATTGTAACCGTGTATTTAATAGCTGAAAACGCACAAATATTAAATCACTGGTGAGTGCTAAAAGTCTCAAAGTGATCAACTTTTGTCTCATAAGGTAGAAAACCCGTGTTTTATCACCTTTCTTTCGAATAAAACACAGTTTTCTCCAGAAACCCCCCCCCCCCCCGCGTTTTTGATATAAAATAATGAATGAAAATAAGGTAACTTAGAGTGATTAAATTCTGTAATACAATTATTCACTTTGCAGCTCAGTTTGGAGACCAACCATATGGTGGTTTTCTAGGATATGGACGTGGAGGGTTTGGAATGCCGAGATTTCCAGTAGGACGACAGACATTCGGTTACGGTCCAACGAGTCCCGGTCCTTCGCCATATCGGCCATATGATGCCCGTGTTAGCCCATTGCCAGACTTCAAAAGGTCCATCACACCCAGCGTTCAACCGTGGTCCGGACAAGCACCTTCTGCGCCAATACCTTCGTTGGGCACAAGATCATACAATCCTTCCGGTGTAGGAACAGCCAGTCGTTTCCCAGGACCTTACCGCGATTCCGGCAAAAGCGCCTACCGTCTGCCTTTGGTTGTCAGAAGGAATTTCGAACCTAGTAGGCCAGCTTATCAACCAACTACAATCTCGCCGGTGACGAAACGTCCTGCACAACAAATGTCAAGAGGAATATACGGTTCAAGCTATGACATGTACGATAGAATAGATGACAGATGGGACCGTATTTCCGATGCAGTCGATAACAGATTTGACAGAATTAGTGACCGTATTGACAATCGAATGGATCGAGTATCGGACCGATGGGACCGAGTTTCGGACGCCGTTGACAACCGTCTTGACGGGTACTCGGACAGGTTAGATAAGCGGTGGGATCGAGCGAGCGATACCTGGGACCGAGTGTCCGATGTCGTCGACAAAAGAATTGATAGATACTCAGATCGTGTAGACAATCGAATGGATCGAGTAAGTGACAGATGGGATACAGTTTCAGATGTTGTAGACAAGAGAATTGACCGTTATTCGGATCGAATTGATAACAGAATGGATCGAGTAAGTGACCGCTGGGATACAGTTTCAGATGTTGTAGACAAGAGAATTGACCGTTATTCGGATCGAATTGATAACAGAATGGATCGAGTAAGTGACCGCTGGGATACAGTTTCAGATGTTGTAGACAAGAGAATTGACCGTTATTCGGATCGAATTGATAACAGAATGGATCGAGTAAGTGATAGATGGGACTCGGTAAGCGATCGGGTAGATTCGCGTTTAGATAACATAAGCGATCGAGTCGACAATCGGTACGATTACTTGAGTGACAGAATAGACAAGCGGTATGATTATCGAAGCGATAGGGTCGATAGTGCATATGATTACTTGAGCGATCGAGCCGACAGACAATATGATTATTTGAGCGATCGAGCGGGTAGTCGTAACGGTTATACGAGTGACAGGATGGACAGTGCATATGACTTTCTTGGTGACATGGCGGATAGCCGATACGACTATCTAAGCGACAGAGCCGATAGAAGATACGGTTATGACAGTGCAACCAAGGGTGTTCGAGCTAACGCATACGACAAAGCACTATCAAGAGGATACTACAAATATGCTTATTAAATGTAGTTGTTAATTTTTTATATCTGTTTTAGTTTAATGTTGAAAATAGTCCCTCTTTATGTGTCAAGTGAGACTGAAAATAACAATGTGAAAAAGGCGTTTCTCAAGTCAAAACGCCATTAATCGTTCGCAAAATTTATAACAATATCATGGAAGCATTTCGCGTGACAAATGATTCTTAATGATGGAGCTCCTTGAATGAAACATTGCCAATTGACTTTTATATACAAAAAATAACAAATTCACTGTGTTAATGAACAAAATGCTTGAACCCACATGGATGAAACAAACATATATTATTACAGATATTAGAACAACAGTGCAGCAACCAATTATTCATTGAACTTGTTTAAAGAGACAATTATCAAAGCCTCGTAGACAATGGCATGTTGTCACAAGGCAACGTTAAGAAAATAATACTTAGTTGTATCGCCTTTGAACGGTCGTTGAAAAATGAGTTTACTAGAGGAGCAACACTTGTCAATATACTTATTGAAACATGAGCGAAACGAAACTTGAAAAGCCTCGTCGGAGCCAGTTTCATCTTGAAGACAATACATCACACAGTAAACATAACGAACAAATTCTACGAACTATTTGATATAATATGGCTTAAAGCATTTTTTTTTCATTTTAGTTATCTGATTGTCGAAGTTTGTCGATAAATTGTCAATAAATCAAATGATCATTTTGTGATAGTGCTAGCTAGCTATTCGTGACACTAAAAATAAGACCTACCATAAGCTGGCTATGAAACATTATATCGAAAACAACGCATGCTATGTGTTTCATCTCGCTAAAGATGCTATTGCTTATTGCCAGTGAATCCAAGTTTATGCTAGTTGTATTGCTAGAGTAGTCCGTGTTAGAGCTGAAAATCTACAGAAAATAGCCAATTGAATGGCTGACAAATGATAACGTGAAAATAAATTAAACTTATTAAAATCACTTGTAAAAAATGCCCTGTTTTCTGTACCTCTCTTTCAAATTCAACTCGGTATCCTGCATAAGAACCATTCTTTTCGACATTCATTCAACCTTAAAGGTATATTTAAACAATTGAATTAGTTGTGTTAATTTTTATTTGGGAGTAAGAGTGCATCTTGAAGTAAAATGTCAATAAAAGAAGTTTGAAACCAAACACATGGGTTGTTAATGGGATTAGTGATAGAGTCTGCATGCAAATCTATAACAATTTAGAATAAAGCGAGCCGCCATCATGCTCGTACACCGTGGGCGCGCACCACAGTTAGATTTATCATTACCAAACCTATGATGAATGAGAATGGCCATCATCTGCATTAAATTAACCAATACATAAGCGTATTTCTTGTATGGTGTATGTTTCGCCTTGATCCGTGTGCCTTTAACCAGGATATTTGATAAATAGTAATATACTGGCTTCTCATGTGTGCGTATCTCGATAAAATGAAACTCTACCTATTATTTGAACTTAATGAGCTACAACTTATTTTTCAAATGATGGTGGCATTATTTCCACAACAATGGTATAAAAACGTTTTATCAATACGTACGTGGTTCAATCTAGTATGATAATAAACGTTTGTGGTTCAATCTTGTATAATAATTTATGTTGTAATTAATGTAAGGTTTTGTTTGTGTTGTATTTTCTTTCACCTTTCTTCATCACATCAAGTCATCACATTGAACATTATGTGACTGTGCCATGTTATACAACGTGTTGCGAGACCACATTGGCGAGATTGACCGAACTGTATTACACAAGGGAAACAGAAACGGTGTGTTATATCCATCACCTTCTAACCTTTGACACACAGAGTGTGTAACATTTGACACAATGGTGATAACCCAGACTTCTTATAGGCACCTTATCTTACCGTGTCATCATTTTAACAGTACATCTAGCTTCTTCAGGCAAAAGAGACTTGGCACTTTCAGGATGAAGTACCGCTTTCCTTTCAATTGTTTGGTGGTCTTAGTGATTTGTGTGTTCGGTATGTATACATTATTAAACTGCTATAAAAATAAAAGCAGTAAGATTTATTGTTCATCTAATGTCTATCATAAATACTGTGCCTTCTATTTTCAAAATAATAAATAAATAAAAAAGGCCATTTCTTTTGTTTAATGTGTCTTTGTTTTTTAAGTTGTTTGCAACTAAATGATTATTCAAGGAAAAAAAACTTGTTAAATAATATTTTTGGTTACACAAAAAAATATGTCAAATCATCCATATGTAGTGGAGGTCGTGTTCAGTGAAAACTGCATCAATGACGGATTATCGTGTGCGTCACTTAATTGCACGGTGGGAAACGTGCCAGTGTGTGAAACGCAAATCTGCACGTGTGGCCCGAAACCAAATCCTGGAGGTAATGCGGATTATACATAATTTTATATAAACAAAGAATGTTTGATGTTTAATAACTTCAAAATGCTATTAGATGGGGAAAACGCCCCAAGCTTACAGTGAAATTAATTGCACTGTTATTCTCAAGATAAATGCTGTTATTACTCAGATAATGGTTTATCTATATATTAATGCTAGTTGTTTTTCATCCCGTCATAAAACATAAAATGCACGTGTGCCAAGAACTGAGCAATATAATTGCAGAATGCTATACATTAGCGGATTGCGATAGCTACTGGCTGACCCATCACTGCTCCAACAAACACCGAAGCTGTTCACCATTAGGGTTCTGTCAATGTACCCATGGGTATGTTATCGAGAATGATCAATCTCACTTGGTGATGGGAAATGACCTGAATGATGTTAAGTTCGTCTTTAATACAATGAAAACAACAGGGACAAACCCAACAGGGAAATATTCATAAATAAATCATGTTTAGAGACACAAGCCAAGAGCCCAAACTACACTGAACTAGAGACACAAGCCAAGAGCCCAAACTACACTGAACTAAAGACATAAGCCAAGAGCTCAAACGACACTGAACTAGAGACACAAGCCAAGATCCCAAACGACACTGAACTAGAGACACAAGCCAAGAGCTCAAACGACACTGAACTAGAGACACAAGCCAAGAGCTCAAACGACACTGAACTAGAGACACAAACCAAGAGCCCAAACGACACTGAACTAGAGACACAAGCCAAGAGCTCAAACGACACTGAACTAGAGACACAAGCCAAGAGCCCAAACGACACTGAACAAGAGACACAAGCCAAGAGCTCAAACGACACTGAACTAGAGACACAAACCAAGAGCCCAAACGACACTGAACTAGAGACACAAGCCAAGAGCTTAAACGACACTGAACTAGAGACACAAGCCAAGAGCCCAAACGACTCTTAACTAGAGACACAAGCCAAGAGCTCAAACGACACTGAACTAGAGACACAAGCCAAGAGCCCAAACGACACTGAACAAGAGACACAAGCCAAGATCTCAAACGACACTGAACTAGAGACACAAGCCAAGAGCTCAAACTACACTGAACTAGAGACACAAGCCAAGAGCTCAAACGACACTGAACTAGAGACACAAGCCAAGATCCCAAACGAAACTGAACTAGAGACATAAACCAAGAGCCCAAACGACACTGAACTAGAGACACAAGCCAAGAGCCCAAACGACACTGAACTAGAGACACAAACCAAGAGCCCAAACGACACTGAACTAGAGACACAAGCCAAGAGCTCAAACGACACTGAACTAGAGACACAAGCCAACGGCCCAAACGACACTGAACTAAAGACATAAACCAAGAGCTCAAACGACACTGAACTAGAGACACAAGCCAAGAGCTCAAACGACACTGAACAAGAGACACAAGCCAAGAGCTCAAACGACACTGAACTAGAGACACAAGCCAAGAGCTCAAACGACACTGAACTAGAGACACAAGCCAAGATCCCAAACGACACTGAACTAGAGACATAAACCAAGAGCCCAAACGACACTGAACTAGAGACACAAGTCAAGAGCCCAAACGACACTGAACTAGAGACACAAGCCAAGAGCCCAAACGACACTGAACTAGAGACACAAGCCAACGTCCCAAACGACACTGAACTAAAGACATAAACCAAGAGCTCAAACGACACTGAACTAGAGACAAAAGCCAAGAGCTCAAATGACACTGAACTAGAGACACAAACCAAGAGCCCAAACGACACTGAACTAGAGACACAAGCCAAGAGCTCAAACGACACTGAACTAGAGACACAAGCCAAGAGCCCAAACGACACTGAACAAGAGACACAAGCCAAGAGCTCAAACGACACTGAACTAGAGACACAAGCCAAGAGCCCAAACGACACTGAACTAGAGACACAAGCCAAGAGCTCATACGACACTGAACTAGAGACACAAGCCAAGAGCCCAAACGACACTGAACAAGAGACACAAGCCAAGAGCTCTAACGACACTGAACTAGAGACACAAGCCAAGAGCTCTAACGACACTGAACTAGAGACACAAGCCAAGAGCCCAAACGACAATGAACTAGAGACACAAACCAAGAGCCCAAACGACACTGAACTAGAGACACAAACCAAGAGCCCAAACGACACTGAACTAGAGACACAAGCCAAGAGCCCAAACGACACTGAATTAGAGACACAAGCCAAGAGCTCAAACGACACTGAACTAAAGACATAAACCAAGAGCTCAAACGACACTGAACTAGAGACACAAGCCAAGAGCTCAAACGACACTGAACTAGAGACACAAGCCAAGAGCTCAAACGACACTGAACTAGAGACACAAGCCAAGAGCCCAAACGACACTGAACTAGAGACACAAACCAAGAGCCCAAACGACACTGAACTAGAGACACAAGCCAAGAGCCCAAACGACACTGAACTAGAGACACAAGCCAAGAGTCCAAACGACACTGAACTAGAGACACAAGCCAAGAGCCCAAACGACACTGAACTAAAGACACAAACCAAGAGTCCAAACGACACTGAACTAGAGACACAAGACAAGAGCCCGAACGACACTGAACTAGAGACACAAACTTACAAACAGCACATACACACGTATAAACACCACAGACAGGGCACACCACGCGCATCAAAATACTTTTACCGATAAATGATTGCATCAGTTACATAATTCACTGCAACGCAGTCTATTTGGCGCTTAAACTGGTTTGTATGGCTCTTCAAATTAATTCAGTCTTTGCCTTTAAACATTAATCACAAAAAAGCGAACATTGTTTTGAAACGTTATCTTTGCCTGATAACATACCGAACCTAATTTATTATCATTATTGTCTGTGTTTTACAGGAACCAAGGCTAAAACATTCAGCTGAAAGAAAAATGATGAAGATACATCTAAATGGAAAAAGCCCCCTCAGATGTAGACAATTGCCAATAAATAAAAAAACACTTACATGTTTTTGCATCCCTGTACAAGATTATACGTGTTTCCAAATAAACTAAGCATTACGTCAATCAACTAATAAAAGCACGATCATAATGCATTACAGTCCATTTGTACCGCCCCAAAAGCCATTTCGAGCAGTGAGTTTTTGGCACTTCATGTAGCGAAACACAAGCTTTCGATTAAATTGGCCGGTCTTTACATCTATGGATCTTCTGCGGGTTTACTTACGGTGATAGCCGGTGAAACATTAGATTTGGACTCCTTTGAAAATTGAACTGAAGGGATATTTTTCAACGTTGACCATGACAGCATTTCAACATTAAAATCATTCGTTGAGAACTTACCAGCGTTCCAATTTAGTCAGTAATGAGGTTATTTTGATCGTTTAATAAAGTTTGAGATATAAGTCAGAGATCGAGTATCCGTAGAAGAAAACACATATATGCCCCCGAAAAGAACCGTCGACATCCCCGATGTTACTGGCTAGGCCTTTTAAACACAATGGCTAGACCGAACCAACAAATGTCTAGACCTGCTGTGAATGCAGAGAATTCCATCGACCTGGAATTAAAGAATACATGCCGGTTTCTTAGACACTACTGGTCTTTCGTACGTATAAATATCATTGTGACAATGGTTATGAACGGGGGATGGAAACACCCAGTTCAAGCACAATACGTTACCAATCCACCACGGATTTGCCCATTATTACGAATGATTCGCTAATCTGTAAAAAATGAAACACAAGGTAGTCACGACGTATGCAAGCCTATGAGAAATAGAGTGAAAAGTTGACATACATAGATTATCTTCGACATGAATGGGAATTTCGTGACCACGCGCAGATGTATATCTTATCTAACTAACTCTCCACACGCATAGAAATATCGGTATAATCCAAGTACCAAACAAATCAGTCCGGGAGTTTCAACGATGAAGTTCTTCATAGCTTTGATTTGTACAATTGGTATGTAGACAAAATTTACAAAGTTATTAAGAACGTCAGTTTATCTGCGGTTTTGTATCACCTCATGCTTCTTGCGTCAAGTCCAGGTTTATTTAATGTTTTGTATTCTTATATAATATATAACGAACCCTGGTCTAGTTACAACTAAAATCGAAACGCGAAATTTGAAATTTAACTCGAGTGGTCCATAACGTATTTTAAATTGAATATGTCGTACTACATGTTCACTTCATAACCCTTCTTTTAAATAAAATATCCGTTACCTGATTTTTCGTTTTATTTCAATCAAATATCAGTCTGAAAGGGACTTTAATGTTTGTCCTACATTGTCAGTCAATCAGGGGCGCTAAATTTTTAAAATGTTATTTCTTATTTGTAAAGAATCTTTACTTATTGCTGAAGACGACTGACAGGTCTTCTTGACAGGCGCAGACTTAATTTTAAAGCTGATGCAATTTGGGAGGGGCTAACACTAAGTCGGTTAGAATTTATTAAGTAATTTCTTCATGAATAAGAAACCACGGTCGCTGCGATGCGCTCCGCTTCCATAGGTTACTTATTCACGAAGAAATTACTGAATAAACTCTAACCTATACATAATGTCTAATCGAAGTTTCCTCTTACCTGAATACAATTATTACAAATCTTCAATGTAGTTTTAACTTATCTATCTTACAACGATTGTGAAACAAGTTATTACATCATTATATGTATCACTATCGTTGGAACGATGTTACGCTCGAGTGTGGTCTTGTGTTGAGGGGGAACCCGGAGTCCCCGGAGGAAACCCACTTGTCCGGCTTGGTAACAACAAACCAAACTCACATGCGCCCAGGCCGGGAATCGAACGCGGTTTGCCTCGGTGAGAAGCGAGTGCACTAACCACTGCGCTAACCGGACAATCTTTAGAAATGGTAACACATACCAGATACCGAAGTTGCACCACCAGGAAAGAGATCTTTTAATGTCACAACGCATGGGAGAAAATATAATGCGGTGTACTACAGTGAGTGTATACCACGTGATAAATTGCATCATAAATGCTACGTCGGAAGGCAATATTTTAATTTGAAAAAAAAGACTTTAAACAAAGATAACTTCACCATTTCTTCACCTTTTTAATTAAAACAAAGCGCAGTCTACGCCGCCTAAGAAGCCCCACCTTCGGCCTTTTACCAGAATTGGATTGCAAGTTTAGTTTCTTAAAACACTTCGACAAACCTTTTAACAATACGGCCGTCTGACGGAGCACTGTCATAACAATATTTTGGAAACAGGTTTGTCGAAGTTTTTGATGAAACTAATGACCTCATCAAATTTCGGAAATAAAACAAATGCGGGGCTCTTTAAGCGGCATAGACTGCCCTTTGTTTCATTTAAAATGATGTTGTTAATGAAAAGTTATCTTAGATTTAAGTCTTCCTTTAAAGCAAATTTTTGCCTTCCGACGTAGCATATATGACGTAATTTATCACGTGGTATACACGCACTGTTTTTACAATTTCCAATGGACAGGTGTCTGTGGAGAACTTTTAGATTGTACGAAAAGTTAATACTTAGTAATACACATTTATTTCACATCTCTTAATCTATATTGTAAAGAAGCCATTACAATGTCCGTACACAGATAAAGCACCAAAATAATTCTTTAAAAGAAATGATAGTCAGATGGCTTTAACGTAAATCAGCAACAATATACGCTTCCTTTTCAATGTGACCGGTCGCCGGTCAGACGCAGTGATAATTTCCCTTATGCCGCGTAAACCTTTCGTAAGTTTAACGATAAAAATCACAGGGTACTAGTATAGCGTTTAGCGTAAGTTATAGGAGAGACAACTCGAGTATGTCATTCTTATATGTATATTTACTCCCCTTGTTATCAAACACTGCATCTATCTATGTTATATTACCTTATATTTACATCGTTGTGCTAAGATTGCTGAATAGGCAGACTTCAGTCATGTATGAACCAGATATCGACCTTATATTTATGGAATGTTTTCCACATTTCTCCTAAATTGTCGTTCGTTTCAATAACTACTTAGGACGTTTAATTTCATGCATATCTTCATTCGGATTATGATTAAAATTTAGATCCTCATCTCGACCTTGTCAGCCTCGTCTTCGTGATCATGCATCAAAATTCGTCTTGAGCTTGCTGTAATTCTAATTCATTTTAGACAAGTTCAACATTGTCATGAACAGCTCACACGATTAGATGTGTTCACTTTAAGTGTTTATAACACATGCAATTTGACGAAGACATTGCAACATACCTAGCAAAACACATATGACAGTTCCAGCAGCAGAAACGCCCACTGACAATGGCGATATCAAACATGACGCTGACAATATAAGATACAGGTTCATAGTTAAGGCATCATGATTTATTTAGCACCGTCTTTGTGAACGTTCAAATGAATATTACAACAAACTCTTTAAAACAATCTTAGCTAATATTAGAATAAAGGGATTTTTGAAGATAAATGCCTTTGTCTCTAAATGCCCGTTATTTATCAGCTACACTGTCCGCTTCTAGTGGCGGTCGTGTTTAGTGAGAACTGCACCAACGATGACACAACCAGCTGTGGGGTCGTTATCTGCCTGGAGGGAAACGTGCCCGTGTGCGATACAAACATCTGTACCTGTGCTGACAAACCTGAGCCTGGGCGTAAGTCTTGGCTCTGAGTCTAACACGATTCGAAACAGTGATCAGTGTGTGTATATACCACGTGATAAATTGCGTCAGAAAACAATCTTTTACTATTTATTCACTATCATTATAAATAAAACATTACACAGTCTATGGCGCTAACAGATGCCATGTATTAATAACTAATATTTAATATGTAGTAATGATGATTTAATGAAAACGCTTTGGAAATCCTAGTAGTTTAAGCTCATCTCCGATCACTGGAACTAGCATACATCATAAATTTAATTTTAAAGTTGGAATACCAAACTCGCAGATGTTAATACAAACATAACTGGTAAGGCAAGCCTTCAATGAAAAGTGAATATAAAACGGTTTAAATAGCTTTGCACAACCAGGAATAAAATGACAAACAAATATTCTGCTATACAATGCAATACATTATAATTTAAATATTCTTTATTTCAGAATGCCACGCAGTAGGTGATTGCGAAGGCTACTGGCAAAACCATCACTGCTCCCTTAACCACAGACAGTGTCTGGCTGGGTTTTGCCAATGTGTTCACGGGTATGTTCTCATACTTTATATTTATTTAGTGTATGCACTTCTTACGGACAAATGAGAATTGAGTATGTTGCTTGCCTATTAACCGTAGAACGCTTGGTCGCTGACCATATTTTGTAGGAACGAATTAACTGACGTAGTATTCTTTTTACATAATGATAAGTAAATTTGTGTTGATGTGAGATTCGAGGCAACGACAAATGTCCGATGCGGCAAGTGGTTTGCAGTCCTCCCAGCAGAGCACATGCGGATTATCTTAATCGTGATTGAACAGTTTGGTTAAATGTATTTCTGGTGTCACTGATCCGGAAGCGTATTATTCTTCTTCTAGTGATGTATTTCACGTCTGCCTTTATGGTTGCATACTGGCTTTACTGTGGGACTTTAGTTTAATTTCGATGAGAATGAGGGAACAAGCCAAATAAGTAAATTTTAATTCAACATTCTGTGGAAACTGCGATAAATGAAATCTAAATAATCCCATAGCTCCGACGTTTTGTAAAGAAGGAAGGATTGCCTTCTTTAGAACAACTTCGCTGGTCTTGGTCGAGGCTAATCGGATACCGACAATACAGTTAAACCGTCTTCCGATGAAGTCCCGCGCCCTCTTCGTGGGATGCACGCATTAGCGGATCGGTCACATAGACGTTTGAATAAAACTCGATTCTCGTTGGTCCACAAATAAATTCATATGCTACACAAGACTAAATATATTCTTACGTAATACAAGCAATCGGGTTCAATCCGCACTTTGGGCTCGTCTATTTTAGAACATCAAAACAATCTCATCACAAATCTTAATCGGAAAGATAGTATTTGTCATTTGTCTATCAAAATAATAAAAAAGATTGCCAAAACTGTAAAGTGAATTATTACTACACAATGATTCATTTCGAGAACCAGACGTTCCTCACACGCACTGTGTTGATACGTATACACTGTGTTTATACCACTTGAAAAATTACGTCATATATGCTAGGATGGCAACATTTTGCTTAAACTGAAGATTTAAAGCAAAGATAACTTTTCTTTTACTAAACTGCGCTATGTTTCATTAAAAATGGTGAAGAAATAGTGAAGTAATCTTTGTTTAATGTCTCTATTCGAAGCAAAATGTTGCCTTCCGACGTAGCATTTATGACACAATTTATCACATGGTATACACACACTGGTATAATGAAGTTATTATACACGATTGGCTGTTATTTGTTTAGGTTTCTTGTTTGAGTACAAACTTTAAAACTTTGTGGTGAGTGAAAGAGAGACATTCGGTGTATACATGTATTACATTATCTATATACAGTCGTTATTACAATTAACGTATATTGTTGCTTTTGTTTTTCCTGTAGGCATGGCTAATGCATCCCTCCTCGGGAAGACACTCCAAGACAGTCTTAATGTTTTCATCTGAATACAGAATAAAATGTCGGGAAGTATCTCACGGTTGTAAAGGATTGTTGATAATATTTTAACAAGAAATGTGTCCAGTGAACACTCGCATTGCATGTTAAAACGGTACCAAAACTATAGGAATCTTTAGTAATATATATAAAGACATTTTTCTGTGAATCAATCCATTTCTAAAAATCAATTAAATATCATGAAACAAATGATCTAATTAGGCAAGACCCATACCCCAAAAGAAAAACAGTATATAACCACTTGCATTGGCCTTTGTTGATACATTTTTCTCATCAACCTTATGACCATTTGGGAAAAACATCATAAGAAACACTCAATAAGGGATTAGTCAAGAACATGGAACGACGCCGACGTTGCTAATGGTGATTCACTTCTAATACTTTTGAACCGATTTAATTTAAATAAAGGCATATTTTTAAATATTATTTCTTGCCAGAGCTGACACTTGCTTTATACAAGGCGCTGGATAATGTATATGGTTATTATTTCCGAGTTGTTCATATGCACATCATTGACCGACATCCAACCAAAATGTTGCGAAAAACCAAGGAAGAACTTTCTCATATGGACACGTCAAAGTTTTAATCTGAACATCTAAACGAACGTTGTGTTGCGGTATTCTTGAATATTACCATGGACCATTCAAACCTAATCGTTAACTATTCCATTCAATGATCAGACTTCGATATTTCCACCATATAACACAAGTATGAAGATAATGACGAAGCCACTCAAAAGGCCTAGATTTTGGATGAACAAAGCGGTCCAAACGGATTCGATACCATTTTCAACAACATGACGCACTTGGTCCCCCATTTCAGGTATCTAAAACAAAGATTTTGATATAAACAATATGCGGCAAATTAACAAC
The DNA here is from genome assembly GCF_026914265.1 of Mya arenaria. Classification (NCBI taxonomy): domain Eukaryota; kingdom Metazoa; phylum Mollusca; class Bivalvia; order Myida; family Myidae; genus Mya; species Mya arenaria. The sequence goes on along the minus strand of NC_069125.1, from coordinate 54,725,035 downwards.
CGAAACGTTATTTCTTGAGATTATCTGTTGTATGGAAATAATTCGAATGAACTTTTGCATGAACGGAAGCGTACGATACGATAACCTCTACACAGGCGAAAACTGTTTTATTTTACCTACCATATCGACTAAGGATATGTAAACAAACATGCCCCCTGCGATTGCAAATATCCACATGTTTGCGTCTGTGTTCTCTCCAAGCAAGATTCCAATGACCAGGCCGATGTAGCAGGTTGTGGCCGCCAGAAAGTTGTAAAATAGTGACCTCTTCATTGTTAAACCAGAATGAAGTAGGATGGCAATATCACCTGAAGTGGTTGGCAGTAGTTTAGTGTATTAAACTATAATTACATGTGTGTATACATATAATTTTCAATAACTTGAGCTTAGGTATGCATGCAATCTAATTTATGCCCTCGACCTTAATCTAGCAGCTTGAACGGCAAGCAAAACGGCTGGACTTCCTGGGCCCGTATTCAGTAGTGTCTTGAGTCTTAGTATGACACTCAACCTAGCTAAGGAGTAATAATAACCTTGACGGTTTGAACAGACATGGGCCTTGTGAGCGACACGCCACCTCTTCATGGCAACTCCTCGTGGCATTTGTTTTGAAAATCATGTTATGCATGGTCAAGGTATGTTTCAACCTTTGACCTTTAACCTTGACCTAAACCTTTGAGGTACAGACCTTGGTCTTGAAGCGACACGCCACCTCTTCATGATGAACATAATAAAATAATGGCAAGTTATATGAACATCTTATCATGCATGGTTAAGATACAGACTGGATAAGGATAATTTCAACTTTGATATTTAACCTTGACCTTGACCTTTGAGGTACAGACCTGGGTAGTGTGCACGACTTGCCACCTCATCATTGTTAACCTTCATGGCAAGTTGTTTGAACATCCTATAAGGCATATTCAAGATACAGCCTAGACAAGGAGCATTTCAACCTTCGCCCTTTAACCTTGACCTTTTAGGTGCAGGAATGGGTCTTGTTGGCAAAACGCCACCTCATCGTGGTGAACATTCATGGCTAAGTTTTGAAAGTCCTACAATGCGTGGTCAAGATACAGCCCGAACAAAGTTCAGTCCGGACACACGCTCTCATAAACGCACGCACGCACTTACACGGAACCGTCATTGCGATAACTATATCTCGCTCAGCGCAAGCGGGCTCGACAATCGGTATATCAAATATACGCTGTAAACATGTTAAAACTCGCTTTTCTGAGTCAGAGCCTCAAACTCAGAATCAAGATCTATGTGGAAACCGACCAAGACAAAGTAACAGCCTCATTTTAAGTGACAATAGTATGGGATGACACTGATTAATTCGTGCACATGTTTGGTTGTCTGCAGTTTGCTATAACTGGAACATGCTCCACATGCAAGATACACATGTATAACATCAGGTACATCGCGGTTATATCGCTCTTCTTCAATTTTCATTGATCATTTACATTTGTTTTTTGTAAAGTTCAGGGTTAAATGTTCTGCCAAACGACAACATCAGCGACGAAACCAATGGCATGACAATATGTCCTCTTTTTCTCTGAATAACAGACGAGCTTAGAATTAGAAAATAGAACAGACATTTAAACTATATACCTAGTTCATGGGGAAGCTCCTCGCAGATGATAGCGAGTGACACACTTATCCCGAGGAACGTGTTTTCAGTAAACGCAGCTCCGATGGAGATCCCGTCCACAAAGTTGTGTAGAGCATCCCCAATCATTATCATGAGGGCAACTGTACTGATTTTGTTAGTTCTCACTGCAAACCAATGAATCTTAATGAATCTCATAAATGCAGATTATGAGTAAATTTGAAATGCACAAGTCCCTAGACCTTACCTTTTTATGTTGGACACATTGCTGCAAACTCATGGTTTTCTTGAACACATACATGTTAAGATATCACTGGAAAGGGTCTTGATTTTTCTATACGCCTATCCAAATTTTAAACCTTTTCCACGTGCATGAGTAAAAAATGCGACATCAAATGCAACCTAACATTTCATGCTGACTGAAATATGTCTGCATCTTTTTAAAATAACCTAGAAAGCAAAAAGTGTTTTAAGGTTACTGTGTACAAGCGTATGAGAAAATAAAACGAATCTAAAACATGCGTTTGGAGAAATGGCTTTTCCATAATGTACTGTTTCAAGATTGGTTTCCATATTTAAGAAAGGTTAAAGTTAATCTAAAGCTGATCCCTGGCCCCACTGGCTGATCTTGGTAGGCTTTGACAAAGATATTGAGATAAAAGAGATATCAGTGATAAATTCGTCAGTGGAGTATTTGATCTTAAAGGAAAAAGTAGAACGTTTGCGCGCCTTGAATATCGCACTTGTTGACCCACAGAAGCTGGCACGTGTTGAAAAATGTCAGTATTGCTGTCTAAATGCAAAGACCAGAACCCCCGGCGGTTAAGAGAGACTGTCACGGGTTGTGAAACATGGCTCTTTTTTAAGCCCGCCAGCAAGAAAAATAAATATGGGTGGGTGAAAATAATGATCCATCTGTGGTAGCTAGGAGCAGCAGGAGTTGCATGCTGGTCATGTACGGTGTGAATTGCACAACAACGGGAAGGAAGCTCGAGTCCCAGTACCTGATCAAAGTTGTCGCACAGGCTTATTTTAAAGGGATCATGTCCTCTCTGCTGGAATTGACTACTAAAAAACCAAGCGCTTAAGTACCGTTTCATTTAGTTGCACGATAATGCACCCGCGCATCGCTCTGCACTGATTACATACTTGTACCTAGCAACACTACCTCCAAGGTTTGTAACAACCACCATACATCCCAGACCTCTCACCTTGTGAATACTGGTCGAATCCCCAAACCTAGTTGCGCCTACGCGGACGTCGTTTTTAGACGCGCAGTGTCATGAAGCGTGTTATTCCAGTGAAAAAACAGCACACCAAAGCAAGCGTTTGCAAAGGCTCTGGCAGACAGAATTTCATCTCTTAAAAAGTCTTTGTATGTTAAGAGGGAAAACGTTGAGGGTCTAAACTATATATGTCTATGCCAGCACACAATCTATAACGGTATAACTTCTGTGTTGCCACTAATTATTAAACGCACCTCGTATGAAGGCGACTTTTAAAAGTATATGTGTATATTTAAATTATAAAAATAGAGGTGGCAACCTACCGATGACTGATTTGCTTCTTTCTACAGTTTTTATTTCTTTTTCTTTTTCTGTGACATCCCCATTCCTTTCAACATCCACCGCATGTTTCGAAGAGATGCTTTCAAGTTCATCCTCTTCCGCTTTCACGTCCTAAGCAAACAATTTGTAAGTGATGTCAAAGTATATATACAGAATAATACATGTCCAACGTTCCTGGAAACTTAAGGCAAGAGAAATTACCTGTCAACTCAACAACGACACACCGTTACTATAGTAATAAAAGTACTTTTTTAACAAACGTTAGCGCTAAAACATTTACAGAATTGCGTTTTTCTTTACGGATTCTTAAACGAACACACCAACAGTGTATTGGTTGCAGGATAAAACTGAATTTTAACAAATGAACATGTATCCTATTACCATTGAAATTACATTTACAACAAGCCATTAACAAAAGAATGCGTTTTCTCAGCGTATGTGAAAAAGCATGGACGATTCCTTTCCAAGGGCAGGAAAAAGCATGAGCATGTACCTTTGAGCGATTAAACCATAGTTTTAGAAATTTCTCTGCTATATAGAAGAAATACAGTCCACCAAGAACGGTCGCCATTTTAAGGTGGTAGTCTGGGACAGGGGACTCCTTTTCTGTCAAATGCATGGACTGAAACGATGTTGCACAAATTAATTCTCAAATTACATTATTAGATCTAAAGAATACCGTTAAGGTAATATATGCAATACTTAAACAAACGTGTGTATTATATAATATTCTAATACTGCAGTTAAACCAGAAAATGCCGTTTTCTATTATATGGAAATGAATACAAAAATGTATATTCTATTTTCATATTGAGAAATAAAAAAATACAACATTTTGAAATCACTGGTGTTTTTAAAGAACGTTGATCTTAACGATTCCACGACAAACAAGTCAGCCAGAGATCGTTGGATGAAATTTCATCTGAGGAAATCGAAATAATCCTGTTTCTCATTGGCCACAATTACGAGCATATATACTAAGTTCAAACCTCTGGAATGAGAACCAGAAGCCCGGTGGACGCCAATGTGCCTACAGCGAGCGCCACACAATACAACAGCACCCGCTGGAAGTAGCGGTGGTCCATGATTGGGGTGAAGAAAGCACCAACGTTCGACACGATACAAATAAGTGTCACAAAACCTATACCGTAACCCCATGCTGAAACAGAACAAAGTTTAACCAATAAAATAAATGTTAATGTATGTTATATTAACAAAACGAGCCAAACCTTTCGAAATAACCTGTTAAGATATCATATTTTAGATCGATGGAAATTCATAGAGGCCAAAAGCCTTTTTTCATGCGTCGGCATGTGTCGGCATGTGTTGTCTTCACAGTGTGCTGACGATGGTTTGAGTCTAATTTATCATTTAAAGCGATTCCTAGGAGCTGCTGATGAGTAGGCATTTATTTTAAACTAGTTGAAATTGATAGTGATCACTTAAATGTCACCCAGACCATTGCGACAATGACATTTAATATAAAAAAACAACACGTTTAACGTGTGCATCATTGTAAGCTGATTACAAAATAATCTAATATATAGACCCTGTTTAAAGGCACAAGGATGAGACCTTACAGTCACGGAACGAGAGACACACAACGTACAATCAACACAGACGACCTTAGGTTCTGACCTTGTGCTGAAGATGGTACAGTGTACTTCTTTGTACGGCTCCGCTTGCACTTGCTTTGCACGAGCTGGTACACCACCGACGGAAACCAGTCACTTAATGAGTATTCTGGTGTTCCTAACGATGTCAACGTCGAAGAACTCAGACACTGAATAAGACAAGTCAGTATATGGCTTTCGCGTTTAAAGCTGCACTCTCACAGATTTACCGTTTTAACATTTTTTGTCTTGGAATGAGGCAATATTTGCGTAAATATCAGAAAATCAGTGATATAAGACAAAAGATCCGATCGCAGTTTTTCATATTTAAGTTCAAAATTAATAATTTAAGGCTAAAACCGTTACTAACGCATTAAGAAAAATGCATTAAACATCAATGTGTTATCATAAATATGAAAATCTGCGATCTGATGTTTTGTCAGCAGTCTAAATCACATGTTTCCATGCATTTTTTAAAAAAATTGGCTCGTTCCAAGACAAAAAAAAAGTTAATAATGTCACAACGTCAATCTGTGAGAGAGCTGCTTTAAAGAATTGGGACAAACATAAAGAATAAATACAAGTGACAGAAAGAAACACACGGAAATAAAAGTTATCACTTACGTTTTCCTCCAGAAATAAACTGCATTCGGTCACATTGAAAGAGCACGAGATGTTCAAACCTTCACGTCGATCAATCAAATCGTCTTTACCATGCACGGCTTTATGGACGAGAAACTCGTGAAACTCCTTGTCATCTAATCCAGCGTGTGATTTAACATCATGGAGCCTTTCTATTACTGCTTGATTAAAAACTGACAAGTTTCCATTGGATAATTTTACGTTGAAATATAAAACAATTAAAATACTTCTGATATACCTTGACAAAGCCATGTTGTACTAACTTTATTCAACAATGACTTTGTATATATATATACACACACACAGTCTTGTGACTCGTGATATCATAAATATATGTAAAATATGCGCCATCATAGTAAAGACAAAAAAATGAAATATAAGGTAATCAGTAAATAACGTGATATTATCTAACCGTATGCGTAATGGAAACGTGATTAAACTTAGTCCAAATGATTAAGATCTTAGACGAGGCTGCCGATTAATGCCGATTAAAGCTCATAGGGTAGAGTTGGCCTAACACATTATGCATCGGCAGAGCTGTTTTGCTTTTAATGAGTATTTTCATACGTTAAAAACCTATTTCCAGCGAATACCGGTTCATCATACGTATTAACGTGTATGTCTATCTACTGGTATGCGCAGCTTTACAGTCATACAAATATATGACGGTGAGAGTGATGTAGGTGTCCGCTTCTCACCAAAGCGGTTGTGGGGTCAATCATTACAACGGGTACTTTCGCGCGGCCTCTGCCCAACAAACCCACTCGATACTGATTTTACACTCTTGCGCACAGTGGTCAGAAATTGGCTCAATGTGAGCATTATTTGATAAGCTCATAGAGAGTTGAATTTTCTACCTTCTGTACCCTGTGTGTAGGAGTGTTTATAACCTATCAGCTTTCGTGTTAATAAACAACAGCCGTATCATTATTCTATGAAGGCAATAAACTGAAGGTCGCGAACCTGTTTGGACCTCTCAAAGATAATAAAGTCCATGTGTACCTAAATACACTATGTGGCAATAAATAACATAACTTGTCACCCGTTTTAATGTAACACAACTCTGCATCGAAGCGCAACTTGTAAACAAAGTACTTGAGCTGGTGCATATCTTGTTATTCGCGTACATGTTCACTTGAAAAATGAGAAGTCATTGATAGTAATATAGCAATATGTTTCAGTTGTAAACTTTGTCGCACTAGCATTTTTATGGAGTGTATTACCTGATTTCGATATCACGGTGTGTACCATACGACTGAAGGTTGCGGATGTATGTAACCCCTGCATGCCTCATCTTATCAAGACAGTAGTTGAGTTCATCAAGTTTTCTTCATTATGACAAAAAAACTTTAAACAATATATTATGAAGCTAAACATTGTAAGAAGATACGAAAACAAGAAGAAACAAATACGGGAAAACGTAAAAAGTTCAGACAAAACATCTTACTAGTCGCCAACATATCGGGCATATATTGATGACTCGTGTGAGTTAAAGGCTTTCTATGAAAACCAGAGTAGAAATGAAACAAAGGACTGAAAGCATTGGACACTAGCTGTGACTACACTCTACAAACAATAACTTTTGAAGATGTGGTTATATCGAATTATTGAATATGGTCTGGCTAGGTTCTAAAACTAATGGAATATATTAATGATGAGGATTACCAAAAATCAATTGAAGTCATCGAAACTTGATTTATTTGTTAAAAAAAGAAAAAGCAACTTAATGATTTCAAGAACACACACAAAACAGTATTTTGATTTGACACCTTATGATTTTGTAAATTCATGAAGCATTTAGTATTTTAACATAATACGAGGGAATGTAGACTTTCTTAAATAAGTTATATTGCACAGCAGCCTGCCACTGACCATGCTCCACTCAAGGTCCCAGCACATGATTTTCAAATGTTATTTTAAAAGAAGACGCCAAAATGGCGACATGTCCAGCCCGTTGAAAGAGACATTGACACAGACATAATGCTCTTCCATGCAGTTGCAACACGTACAGAACAACATAGGGGTGAACAATTTTAAGGAGTACCTGCGAACCTACGCGAAACTACGCCTCAGCATGGTGAACCTTTATTGCATTTTATTTAAATCCTATAACGCATGGTACATATCAAGCCCGGATACGGCTCAGTCCAGACCAGTCCTACCAACAGAACTCATTTTGACACTTATTTTTTAAGTGTGACCTTGTTCTTTGAGGTACAGACTTGGGTATTGTGTGCGACACGCCAAGAAATCATGGTGAACCTTCATGGCAATTGTTTCTTTGAAAATCCTGCATGGTCAAGAAAAAGCCCTGACAGGGATCAGTTCAACCCTTGACCTCTTACTTTGACCTTGCCCTTTGAGGTACAGACCTGGATCTTGCAAGCAACACGCCACATCATCATATGCCCATTTTCTATGAAAAGGCAGAAATTGTAATAAAAATGTGCTGGTAGAAGGTTAGAGTTGAAGCAATGGTATACACAAGTTGGAAAAGATTATTACATGGAAAGATATTTGCAGGTCTGAGAATTAATGGAAATAAACAAGAGAGACATGGTGGCCCTAAATCGCTCACCTGAGATATGTGAAGAAAAACAATATTCTTTATAAACATTAGTTGGGTAGTCAGCCCAATTGGCCTGCAGTACATTTTTTGAACACTAGGTACTAGTATCTAAAGGAAAACAAAAAACATCAACTGACGACGCTGTTCAGGCGCGTAGCTAAGGCCAATTTGGGATAACGCAGATCGAAAATAGTTCATTGGCGGACAGAATATCAACCCATTCACCCCCTACACCTCTTATGTTTTTATTTCAAATTCGAGGGTTTTGGTATGAATAAACTTCGACCTGTTAAAATTTCATTATGTTACTGCGTATTTGCGTACAGTCAGCTACGCGTCTGCTGTTGGTAGGAAACTAATAGACAGATCTTTGGCTATGAAGGTATTTCATCAGCTGACGATGCCATTGCATTTGATGCCAAATATACAGACCTTGAGAAGAAGTGTTCTGACATTTCTCAAAAAGTTCTGAGATATTTCCAGCGAAGATTAAAGCCCCTTATTAGAAATCAGGTTAATGTCCCGTCCAGGCAAGATCTCATTAGTTCCAACTGGACGAACAAAAGCTGTGTGTCCATGGACCATGTCCTTAAGCAATCGGAAACAAAACGGCCTAACTGTCTTCGCTAAATTTGTTTAAGGTCTAGTCAATGGAAAGTCGTCGAGAAAAACGCGGTAAAAAAACGCAAAGTAAATATCAACAACAATGCCTACGACAAAATGACTAAAACACGAAACTGGTATTTGCTGTCCGGTGTTGGGTGTGCACACGCCGAACACCACTTAAAAAGCCCAGCACGGGTGACAGTCAGCATCCTCACAAAATACCATTCCATTCAACGTCAAAATGTGTTTATTCTTCATTTTCCGTACATGTGTACCTATATGCACTTTGTTTCGATAAATAACAATTAGTTACCCGTATCAATGACACAACTCTGCATCAAAGCGCAAATAATAAACCAAGTACTTATTTGAGCACATACATATCTTATTATTTGCGTACATGTATAGTTGAGAAAAATGAGAAGAAATTGATAATAATATAGCAATATGTTACACTTGTTGACTTTGTCGCACTTACTTTCGTATGGAGTGTTTTATCCGATTTCGATGTCACGGTGTATGTAACCTCTACTTGTGTCTTCATATTTAGACGACAGTGGAGTTCGTATGTACAAGAAGATACAAGTACAACATTACATAAAATGTAACGACAAAACATCTTACCAGGCGCTGGTATATACATGTATGTATATATATATATATATATATATATATATATATATATATATATATATATATATATATATATATATATATATATATATATATATATATGGGTTATATAAACTTATATTGTATTATTGAGAATGTTAGGTTCTTTTAAACTTCTGGCACATATTAATGATAAGGATTACCAATAATCAATTGAAATCATAGAAACTTGTTTTATATGTTATATACAGAAAAAAGGCAACTTATGTCAATGGTTTCAAAAACACACACAAAACAATATTTTTATTTGAGAACTTATGATTTTATAAATTCACGAAGCATTAAATCTTTCAACATAGAACGAGGGAAGGTCACTTTCTCAACTTCTATTAAGGACAAGCATATACATTGCATAGCAGCCTGCCACTGACCATACTTTACTTGGCACTCAAGGACCGGCCCAGCACATGATTTTCAAATGCTATTTAAAAAGTAGACGCACAATGGCGACATGTCGAGCCCGTTAAAAGAGACGTTGACACGGACATAATGCTCTTCCATGCAGTTGCAACACAGAACACCAATACGAGTACCTGTGTAACTACGCCTCAGCATGGTGAAAAATAATTGCATTTTCCTGAAAATCTTTTAAAGCATGGTAAATATAAAGCCCGGATAAGGCTCAGTCTAGACCTGTTCTGTCAACTCATTTTGACACTTAATCTTTAAGTGTGACATTGACCTTTAAGGAACGAACCTGGGTATTGTGCGCGACACGCCAACAAATCATGGTGAACCTTCATGGCATTTTTTTTAATTCCTATAATGCATGGTCAAGGAACATCCCGGACAAGGATCATTTCAACCTTTGACCTTGACCTTTGATATAGAGACATGGGTATTGTGCGCGACACGCCATCTCATTATGGTAACCTTCAAAGTAATTTGTTTTATTATACCTCACGTGACCTGCCCATGTTAATTTCTCATAAACCCATCAAGGGCAATTTCTTACTGACACACCGACAATACCGTTTTGACCGGTTGACATTATTACTGTCACATAGCACGCGCGTCTAAAAATAGGCATGTGGGGTTTCCCAAGTCTGAAGTGGTAAGCGCTTATTAAAATGTGTTGTAAATCTGGTACCTTCCAGTGTTTGCAATATTTCCAAACGACATTTACAGAATAATGTCAGCTAGTGTAAACAAACAATAATTACAGAATAAATTGATTAAACTTGATAGTTGTGTAATGGTAAAAATCTTATATAATTATGTATATAAATGTAACTGTGTTCGGTATAATAAAATAAATATTGCATGGCTTCCAGTGTGACAGTACATATTGTTAACATGAGGGAAATACTGTTACCCGAGGCGAACAAAATGTACTGTCACACTGGAAGCCATGCAATATTTATATATTATATTACAAAAAGCAAAGTCAGAAAGTATTCCGGACAAGGAATATTTCAACGTTTGAGGGATCTCTAATCATTGAAGTACTTGGGGTTTACCTTTTCGTTTTTTATTATTATTTGTTTTATTGATAAGTTTCCTCAAGTTAATGCATACTTTGATAAGAATTACCTTATGCGTTTTATCTTTATTAAGAATTGTTGGGATAAGAGTGAGGTTTGTGCACATAAACTGGTTTAAACCCCCAGTAAATTTACATTTTACTGACCGTTCCAAGGCGTTACCTAACAATTCTTGATAAACATACCAATTATTTATATATATATATATATATATATATATATATATATATATATATATATATATATATATATATATATATATATATATATATAGTATTTATGCACTGTGCTGTTTGTAGAGTTTTGTGCTGTTCTATGTTTCTTGTTTGTGAATTTGTGTTCTATGTCTTTGGCGTTTGCCCATTGCCACTTAACCGGGTTTATGCTTAAACTTTTTGCTACTGAGCATGTTTCTGTAGCTTTTTGTATATATATATTCAAAGCGTGGCCTTGACCTTTGAGATACAGACCTGGGCATTTTGCGCGACACGCCACTTAACCTTCATTGCAAGTTTTTATGAAAATCCTATAATGCATAGTCAAGATACAGCCCGGGCAAGGATTGGTTCAACCTATGACCTCTTACCTTGCCTTTTGATCTACAGACATGGGTCTTGCAAGCAACAATTTTATTATGCATGGCCAAGATACAGCCCGGACAAAGATCGCTCCAACCTTTGACTGTGACCTTTAATAAAGAACTGGTTCTTGAGCTGACACACCACCACATTATGATGAATCTTCATGGCAAGACTCTTAAAAAATCTATGATGCAAGGTCAAAATACAGACCAGACAAGAATCATTTAAACCTTTAACCTTGACATTTGAAGTACAGACTTAGGACTTGTGCGCGACAGGCCACTTCTTCATGGTAAACATTCATGAAAAGTTCTTTTTTGAAAATCCTATAATGCATGGTCATGAACAAATTCAGTCCGGGCGGGTGGAGGCATGCAGGCACAGACGCACATAATCATCGTGACAACTACGTCTCGCTCACCGCAAGCAGGCTAGACAAAAAGTCTAAAAAATCTTATCTAAAATAAAAAGGAGTATATTCTTTAGTTAAGAACATAAACCATTCTTTCTTTGTTGTTGTTTATTCCAAGACATAGGGAATAAGAAGATCGCTGAAAGCGATGGATGCTCCCAAAACGCCCATTTTCTATGAAAAGGCAGAAATTGTCATAAAACAAAAATGTTCTGGTAGAAGGTAAGAGTTGAAACATTATTATACACAAGTTGAAACACATCATTACATGGAAAGGTATGGTCAGGTTTGAGAGTTTAAGTTAATAAACAAGAGGGACATGGTGGCCCTGAATCGCTCACCTAAGATATGTGGAGTTGGGTAGTCAGCCCAATTGACATGTAGAAGACGTTTTGTACACTATGTATTTTAAGGAACTAACTCACGATGCTTCTTGTAAGAAATGTAGGCATGATCTAATGGAACAGATCTTTGGCTATCACGGTATTTCCTCAGCTGATACCATTGCATTTGATGCAAAGTTTACAGACCTTGAGAAGAATGTTCTGATATTTCTCAAAAGATCTCAGATCTTTCCAAATAAGGTTGAAGCCCCTTATTAGAAATCAGGTTAATGTCCCATACACGCAAGGTCTCATTAGTTTCAATTGGACGAACAGCAACTGTGAGTCCATGAACCACGTCCTTAAGCAACCGGTTGAATGGCAAAAAAACGGCCGAACTGTCTTTCCCACTAGAGCTGAATATCTGGTCAATGGACAGTCGTTATACCTCAGAGCTTGTGCGTTCCGATTTCCGGACCGCCACTGCCAATTCTTGGTCTCAAAACAAGAATAGCTCATTATAACATTGGTCCAGCGGTCAAACCTCTATAAGCGGTTTCGACACACAAGGTTATACGCTTCAACTCGGCGACGGACTGAACCACGAACAAATGGTAAGAACTCCGTTTCAAGGAAAAACAAAGAAAATATCAAGACGACAATGCCAAAGACAAAACGGCCAAATACTGAGAATCACTATTGAAGCCTAACACGGGTGGAAGTGCACATCCTCATGACACACATTTAAATGTTCATGACGTTATTTTCAAGGCCAAAATATGTATATATTTTTCATTTTGTGTATGTACATGTACTTTCATTTTGTTGTCACAGGACCCTAACCCCACAGAAGCCCAGCACGTACACGTGGCAGTGCACATACTCACGAAATACCACTTTATTCATCGTTAAAATTTGGTTTATTTTTCATTTTTTGTTGTTTTCATTCATGTTGTGGATACACCTTTTCATTATCTCTCATTATTGTAAATCAAGTTAAACAAAGTCACACTTACAAATGATTTAAGTTGGTTAATCATGTTGTGCTTGCATATTTTTTTTATTTTAAAAACTGTATAATTACGTATACCAACTAATGTACATGTAAAATAACCATATAAATAAAGTTAAGACATAAACAAGTAATACTAAACACTTTTCGGGTTATTTATTAACCCTCCACGTGATATGGCCTGGATGTGTATGGATTTTGTTTTTCTTCATTTTTTAAACAATTATGAATACACAACTAGACGATTTAACCTCATAATGATAACAAGCAAATTCGTTGAATTGATATCCCCCGCCTGATTAGGCAAAGCTCATTGATTGAAAATGAAAAGTAGTTGGAATATTCCTACTTTTACATGTAATATGGCAGCAGAGAAATGGACCGTTATGAACGTTGGATATGAGTTTGTTTAGAAATATGATCATGTGTTCAGTCATACATGTATGAACATAAACGACCAATCACTACCATGAAATGGTTTCGGACAAGATTTTTTGTAAAATTTGACCTAGTGACCTAATTTTTTTTATCATATGTGACCCAATTTTCTAATTCTTTATCACATGTGACCCAGTTCTAAACATGTCAAAGAGTTCATCAAGGAAACATTCTAATCACGTTTCATGAATATTAGACCATACATAATGCCTCAAATGTGTTCCAAAGATTTTTCTAATATTTGAGCTAGTGACCTAGTTTTTGACCCCATGTGAAACACTTTTACAAGCGGTCCATATTTCATCAAGGGGTACATCCTGACCAAGTTTAAACATGATATGGTTCCTGACAAGATTTTTCTAAGATTTTGACCTCGTGACCTATTTTTTAATCATATGTGGCCTAGTTTTATATACCTCCAAGAGTTCATCAAGGAAAACAATTTGAATAATTCCACGAGTTTTTGACCATGTATAATGCCTTTAGTTTGTTCCAAAGATTTTTCTAAGATTTAACCTAGTGACCTAAATTTTGACCCCATGTGACCCACTTTTACATGTGGTCCATATTTCACCAAGGGTTACATCCTGACCAAGTTTAAACATAATCTGACCAATCATAACCATGATATGGTTCCTGACAAGATTTTTCTAAGATTTGACCTAGTGACCTATAGGTCAATCATATGTGACCCAGTTTTATATATGTCCAAGAGTTCATCAAGGAAAACATTTTGTTTAATGAATATTTTTACCCCTCTAATTTGTTCCTAAGATTTTTCTAAGATTTGACCTAGTTACCTAGTTTTTGACCCCATGTGACCCACTTTTGCGGTCGAGATTTGATCAAGGGGAACATTCTGACCAAGTTTGAACATTTTCTAATCAATGCCTTCCAAGATATGGTTCCGGACGGATGGACGGACGGAATGACAGACAGACAGGCAACGCCAAAACAATATCCCCCTCCCGAGACCTTCAGTTCAGCAGGGGATAATAATACCTCATATGCACTTTTAAATTGGGAACATAGCGGAGTTCTTAGTGGACTTCACTTCTCCACATTTGGATTTCACGACGATTTATGTACATTTTTTCAAAATATTTCTACATGTATAACATTTTCATTTTTTTTTCAATAAAATTTGAAATATGAATCCTTTATAAAGCATATTCCAATATACATGTATGTTCAATAAAAAAATAACTGTTAAAAAAGACAAGTTATGAGTGGATTTCACTTCTCCAAAACTGGATTTCACTTCGATTTCCGATCAATGTTCGCATTATTACTATAACTTTTTCATTTTTTGACCAATTTCAATAAAATTTGAAATACAAACCCTTAATTTTAAGCATGTTCTGATCAGTGTACAATTAATTGTTTTATGTAGAATCAACTTGATTCCTGTATTACCCCACAACCCAATTGGAATATGCCGGTAATGCGTTACCATGGTGATTTTATTGTTTACCTCTAAGCTCATAATGGTTCTTTTTCAAAAAGACATTTAACTGTATGATTTACAAGGGTGCATTTTAACCATACCATAGCTTTTAACATGTAGATTTTATTAGAAAAAGGTCACATTACTTTAGATCATCTGTCTTTTATATTCAGACATGTACATGTATCTGGAATGTTTGTGAATGAGTTACAGTTACAAATTACATTTTACTGAAAAGACTATAAACAATATGTTTTATAACACATAAAATGTTACAAAATGCAAATTTTAACACTTTATGTCATTACAGGATTCCAAGAGAATCGGTACAGACCATTCAAAAGAACAATAAACTAAAGGTTAAAACAGTCAATAAAAAAAGTAAAATGCACAGTCCATGTATTGAGCAAATTTATAACAGATGTCTGTATTTTGAGTTAATGTCCAACTGGCATTCCTGGCATGGGAACTCTTTTACAAGAAATGGATCGTACCTGAAAAGAAAGGCATTCATTTTATGAATTAAATTTTTAAAAGCTGCTTGCTTTCAATATGCCACATACATGTAAATGTCGTACAAATTTAGAAGTGAACTATCTTCAAATGCATCTAACTAAAGCTGCAATCACACAGAAACTATCTGGTCAATTGTGCTTGTCTTATTTTTTAAAAGTAGAACATTTTAAGGATCAAGTACACAATGAACCCCCAATTTTTAAAAAGTTAATTGCCCATTATTAATCAACAAGCAGCATTAAGTCACATGTTATAGTTCTGTGGACTCTGTGGACAACAAACGTAAGTAACAATAATCCATGAAGATTTTTAAATGATTTCTAACGACTAAATGATATATGTAGTTCAGAACATCATGGCATGCATACTGGCAAAGTCATCATCATAAAACAGATCTAGAATCTAACTAGAAACTTAAGGGCCAGAGTCTCTGATGTTGGCTGGTACATGTAAAATAGTTCAATGAAATTAAAAAGTGAATACATTATATCTCTAGAGCCTCACCAAAAGTTGACAGCCAGGTTGCGTCTCTGTTGTTGGCTGGGGAAGGATTGGACCTCATGCCACCAAAAGGCAGGCATAAACAGGACGTCTCCTTCATCTATCGTGCAGTTCAAAGGTCGCACAGTCTCAAAAAGTGGAAACCGCTAAATGGGGATGGAAAGCAAAACAGTGGCATAAATTTCACCCAGCATTAACATTACATCTTTCTGGTCAAAGGATGTGCAGTCTCTTACAGTGAAAACTGCACTGTTGTAGTGGTAAAATAAGTGGAAGCAGCAGAAGCAGAAGCAGTTGCAGCAGTTGTAGTAGTAGCATTAGTAGAATTAGTAGTAATGGTAGAGTAGAACTAGCAGCAGCAGCAGAAGTAGCATTGGCAGCAGAAGCAGTAGTAGTAGCAGCACCAAGAGCATCAGTAGTAAAAGCAGCAGTAGCAACAGTAGCAGCAGCAGCAGCAGCAGTAGCAGCCAGTGAAACCAGCAGCAGTAGCAGTAGTTGTAGTTTAGTAGTTGTAGTATCGTTTTTGATTGTGTTGTTCTTGTTTTAATTATTGTTGTTGTTGTAGCAGTAAAAGATGTAGTAGCAGTAGTTTTGGTAGTAGTTCTACATGTAGTAGTGGTATAATTAATAATAGTATTTGTTGTTGTTCATGTTTAGGTTTGTTGTTTTAGTGGTTATTATTGGTGTTGGTGTAGAAGTTATTTGTGATGGTGGTAGTTGTTGGTTGTTGACATTGTTGATGTTGTTTTAAAAATCAATTCAAGTTTTTTTTTCAATTATGCAGTATACTGGACACAAAACGTAAAGAATGATGATTTCACATATAAAAGTTCAAAAATCAACACCTTTCACTCCGAACTAAAATTAATCATGTTCCAACCGTTACCTCAAAGTCAGGGTTTGTGATGTCTACTGGTGACATGACCATAGATGTGCTGTCAACTAAGGCCTCTTTCCTGAATGTGTTTGTGTCTGAATCATAACCAAGGACTGCTTCAGGAATGTGAGCTTCATAAAGTCTTCTATTGTCATGCGGCTCAAATAAGATAACTTGTTTTCTGCCACTTATCTGAAACAAACAATATTTTAACACTTGGCATTGGATACAGTGGTGACCTACAGTAACAGGCCTATGGTTTATAAAAAAACAATATAAGTCCATGCTACAGTGTATTTATATAATCATGGATATATACATGTAGGTCCATGATAGCATGGGCCTATGGAACTACACATCCCTTTTTTCTGGTAAAAAGAATATTTATAAAGGGCAGTCTGCTTTTCATTACACGTTTCATGCTTTGGTGATAGTATTATAACATGAATTCAAGTCTGAAAAATGTTTTACCTGACATAAAAAGTTGTCGAATGGATCAAAATGAAGTTTTCCCAGTGTGTCACCATCACTTAGCCAAATATTGAGATGCTTCAATGCCAGCATGTCTTTAAGGAGAGGCAACTCTACAATGTCATTCTCCAAATCCGCTTTTATGTCTGATATAGATGAATATTCGAGATACGCTGAACAATTCTTTTTTGTCCCATTTGCAACTGTTGATACCAGTTCCAGAAATTCAGAAAATTTCATATTCCTTGTAGCTGGTCGTACCACAACTAAGTCTGGGAAGAGAAGTTGGTCTGTAATATATTGAGGGATTTCAAAGTGACCATAATTTTCAAAGTTTGAAGCTAAATCAACCCCTTCAAACTCACCCAATGGTGTCAATTTTATATGTACCTTTTGGTTGCCATAGTTTTTCATGAAGTATTCATTGGTCCATTTCTTCATTGCTGGCCATTCATGAAGGGCATTTTTGATGACAACGGGTTTTGATGATTTGAGATAGCTATGAAAGAACTCTTCCTTTGTTGGCATGTTGATTCTGTCACATTTTGCCATTCCTAGATCAAAATTTTTAAAAATATCATTTTGATTCGTGTAACGGCTAAAACCTTTTGAAAACAAGTTGCCTTTAGAATGTTCAATTGAACATGTTTCTTTATCACAGTTTTGATTATGGCTTGTTTTAACATTTTTGGAATGTAATGTCTTCATATCTAAAGCTTCTTCATCATGATGTCCAACATAATAAAGTGTGCTGAGGATTTCTTTGCGATGCAAGCCTTCTATGGTTATTCCTCCATTGGCTTTTTGATAGGAGCCACATTTTGTGTTGACATATTCAACAATGACATTTACATTTGATAAACCTCTATACAGTTCTGCCTTTGGTTCTTTGGTGTTCATGCCTGTGTTAGAAAGGCAAGTTCTGTCCTGCACCTGTCTAGGAAAGATGACGAGGTTTACATCCTGTAAGTCAGTTGTCTGCACATCAGAATCTACAAATCTCAAATGATTTCCTGATGGCCAAACAAATGTTTCCAAAGAAATAAACCCCAGGACAACATTGCTATCTGTTTGATAGGCTTGACCCAGCTCAATAAACATTTGAAACAGAAACTCCTGCTCTGGCTCAAGTTCCTGTAGTTCTGGGGACCCTGATTCTGCTTGTGTGCGAGCTAATGTCACAATACAGAATTGTTTTGAAAGTTGTAACACATCCGTTGGTGTAAGCATGTTTTCTTCAAAAGATGTGCGTGAGACCGAAGCATGACATAGAGAAATGACACCAAAATGCATCAAAATTAATAAAACTGTCAAATTTACAAACAATAACCGGGGCGCATCCATCTTGGACACGATGATAAAAGCCGGTCTCCGGTATCGGCGTGTTGAGGTACGCGATAAACGGCGTTATGACGAACAATGTTTTAAACTGGGGGGGGGGGGCGAGCTTATTTACCCTCGCCATCGGGTAATACCCATTCGGCAAGCAATGTATGTTTTAAACTACGGGATTTTGTCTGTTTTATAGCCAAGTTAATGCGCGTTAAGGGAAATTTGAAGATTTGACATTCATGTGTACCCATTTAACGCTACAAGTCTACCAAACTATATACATGTAATTGTAAAAAACATATAAACTCCAGAATTATGGTCAATTTGTCAAAATTTGATAAAAAAGCACTTCTTATCCAATCTTTACTAAGTTCGCTACAATGTTGCTGAGAGATCTGACCATGCAAGAAATATATGCAAAAATCGATTTTAAGCGATAATTAACCTTTTTATCCTATGTTATAAAATGTGTTGAATTGTCATGTACATGCAAATATATATTACCACGAAATTGCAATTCAATGCGACACCGCATTCGGAGCAGGTCACGGACACTACGGACCATGGACATTACGGACCAGACATTACGGACCAGATTTAGGGACATTACGGACCATCTTCAGAAACTTACGGATCATCATTTATAATGTTTTTAAACATATTTTTTTTTTTATTTATTCACTCATTGGTCTTAAATTTGTTAATAAATACTTGAATATTAGTGCTCAGTATGAAAATTATCTTTAATGTAACTGAAAATCCAGGAAATTCCAATGTTAAACATCAATGTATTTTTAATAAAATATTATAATAATTTGAATAATAATGAACGAAGTATGCGTTTATCCTATAATTGTAAATGTGAATATTAATGTTTTCATATGTGATCGATTGCTTTCTGAAATAAACTTTGAATCGTCATATTTGTTTGTTTTCCGTTTCAACTGTTTTAATTGAAAGGTTTAGTTTGAAGACTAATACGGTTGTTTCTTAAACTGTGGTGTTATTCTTATGGTGATATTAAGTAATGGAATTAATTTATCTGTACACTGAAACATAAAATAACTTCAATAGGACTTTCATTAGTACTGTTTACACGGGGAAAATTGAAGATTTGAATTTGCTGTACTCTTTCCGACTAAAGAAAAACACGAGAATTGGACATTTAATTATGCTTGTTTAGACATTATAGATACACCAACATATCGCACACCATTTTAAAGGTAATTGACTCTTCTTTCCATGTCACTTATTTAAAAATGGATTGTTTATTTGTTGGTTGGGAAATTTGCATAAAACTGGACTCTACCGTGAAATCTGGTAAGTTTGAGTTACATACCTGGTTTCTTTTTTGTATATCAAAGACACTTAATATCTTCAGATGTGTTGTTTATCACATTGTATGTACCCAAAATGGTTTTAAACAACATTTAAGTGACAAACAATGATCCAGATGCCTGTGGTTTTTTCAAGCTGACGACGATGTAGTTTATTTTAACAATGAAGTAATGCAGACTGAATTAAATAGCATGTTTGTAGAATTGGATGTTCCATTTACTTCAAACGAGTTACAAAAGGGTATTTCAAATCTCAATACTGGAAAGAGTGCAGGACCAGATCTAATGTTAAATGAATTTTTTATCAACGGTAAAACTGAACTTTCACCTTTCTTGTTAAAACTGTTCAATAAAATACTTTTCCTTGGATATTTTCCGGAAAAATGGACCGAAGGCTTTATTGTTCCAATACACAAAAAAAGGAGTATCAATGACCCAAACAATTTTAGAGGTATTACTTTGTTAAGCGTCCTTGGAAAATTATCTACAAATTTAATTAATAGTAGGCTTTCAAACTGGGCCGAAAATTACCATGTATTACTAGAGGCACAGGCAGGATTTAGGGCTAAGATGGGAACTACCGACAATATTTTTGCTTTGCATGGACTAATAACTCATTTTATTAATCAAAACAAGCAATTATTCTGTACGTTTATTGATTTTACTAAAGCTTTTGACTTCATTGTAAGGGAAAATCTTTGGTTTAAAATATATATAGACTTGGTATTCGGGGTAGACTTTTTAAAGTTATAAAATCCAGGTATAGTCATGTATATATACAAGAGTTAAGCTTCAGAAACGACAAAGGTACTATACTCGAAAGTCATCTAGGGTTGCGACAAGGTGAATGTCTTTCGCCAATATTGTTTTCTCTTTATATTAATGACTTGGAAGATACACTTTATCTTAAAGGGGCAAAATGGGTGGATACTAATTTATTGAATTTTTTCTTACTTATGTATGCAGACGATATTGTATTTTTTGCAAATTCTGCGGAAGAACTCCAATTTAATCTTGATATACTAGGTGAGTACTGCAAACAATGGAAATTAAAAGTTAATATAAATAAAACAAAAGTGTTAATTTTTAGAAAAGGTGGAAGAGTGCCTAGAAATCTGGAGTTTTTATATGACGATGCCACCATTGAAATTGCAAATAATTTTACGTACTTAGGAATAGTTTTTACAACAGGAGGATCGTTTATGCAAGCCACAAAAACATTAGCTGGTCAAGCGCAAAAGGCGATATACAAATTAAGAAAATACTTAAATAAATTCGTTAATATTACTCCAGACCATAAGCATAAGCATAAGCCTAGTAAGAACGTGCATTGTTTTCACGAGATATTTTAATACAGATATTATTTTGATCTAAAACAAGCGTCTTCGTAAACTAGCAATTACTCTTCATTCGGTGCACAAGGTCGTTTCTAAAAATTATCGTTGAAACATATAGAAAACAGTGGCAATACTCACCGAATCGAGGACGTTTTCCACTCAAAACAATGAACCGGGAAGCATGGACGCACCTGACATTACTGCCCTTGTTATAGTATTTGCTCATAGTATTTGCACAAACTAGGAACGAAAACTCATCAGTGGACACCGCTGGTGACCGGGAAATAAACTAATGTTAAATCAGGCGCTTTCATCTGCAGTGCGTTCGGTTCTGCTAGACTGACAAAAAAGTCACCTTGACCTTTTCAACATGCCTATTTGACATATTTAGACAGCTTAGAGGTGATACACAATGACTTCGTTTCGTCGTCGTAACAGTAGTTTCTTTCGGGCATTTAAAGATGCCGATGATGACGCTGATTTGTTTAGCATGGACAGGGGAGCCACCGCTGCTTCCCAGAATCGATGGCACTTCGAATGCGCTTGGGAAGTTGCAAATAAAGGTAGGGCTACTCTCTCTGGAATCTTAAATTGAATATTTACAACCCACTGTTATATTTTATAGCATGTCGATAAATTGAACAGCAGACATTAACTTTTATTGTATAGTTAGTAGATAGGGATACAGGAAAGTCATACAATTTACCAACATTGAACAGTTCAGTACCATATTTGGAGATGTACAATTAAAAAAAATGCAAATTTTCATTATATCTAAAAATATGAAATTGCAGTGCAATAACATCTGCAAAATTCTTACATTGGTCAAAGTTACATGAATTTGAGTTTCGCTGTGTATGCAAAAATTCCAAGACAAATTAATACAGACACATGTTCATTATCTTGAGTGGTTTAGCAAGGTTCTTCACTGGTAAATAAATGTTGCAAATTTTCCAGTACTGGTTGACAGTACATTTCCGAAAAGGGCACAAATCCCGAACACGGGCTAAAATACGTGTTTGTTTACCGTGATCGTTTATTCGATGATCTAGATCAATACAGAGGCTTGCTTGCCTTGGTCACCCTTGCAAAGTTTCATCTTGTTTTGTTAAGTATTTTTCTAAAAAATGCCATTCAATGTTTATACGCTTAAAGATCAAAATGAAGCACATGGGGGAATGACGTCAGAGGGCGCATGCGCATCTTTAAGTTTTGCAGTTATGTTGACCTACATTCAAGATATTTATAAATAGAAATTACGGTTTACATTTGAAGCGAATGTTTTGAAAAAAAATCGGAAACAATAAATCACTTTGCAGCTAAGTGTTTATTTAATATAGCATACTTTTTAATTATAATTGTATGACCATGTATTTTCGCTTTTCAAGTGTTCGGTATTTGTGCCCTCCATAGCATAATTTGAAGGGTGATTTACTGTCCATAAAATGAACGATTTTCCACATAAAATTGACAAGATCGTGAATCTGTACTTTGACAGCTGTTTTCACATGAACCAAAGATGTTTCATACTAAAGTTTAACTTACTTCAACATGAACTCTCCAAGATAATTGTAAAAAACATCAAAAAGTGTTCGGATTTGTGACCTTAGCCAGTAGGCTTAAAATAAGAGAATAGCGGTGTATTTAATATTTCTTCAAGCAAATTGTGCAGAAATTTGGTTGAAAATGGCCTTTGTAGTCATTGAAATTAGACTTTCGGGTGAAAAGCCCGTTTCTTATACTTTTGCTTGGCATCAAATTATAAAATTCAGAATTTCAGCAAGCCCAAAAAATATTTTACCAGTGCAGGGCTTGTGGGCTTGTGTTAATTTTGACCACTGTCTTTGTGTGGTCTACTCATTCACTATCAAATTGTTAAATCATCTGAATTTTACTATAAATCTGTGTATTCATTGCGTGCTTCATGCATGTTAAAATGTCGGTTACTCAGGGTTCCCCCTGGGTTCTAAAAAGTTGTCGCCACTTTTTCGCGGGGGGTTAAGGGGGCCGCGATAGGCCCCCTTACGGGTCCAGGGCAGCGCCCTTGTGGGGGCCAAGGGGGCAAAGCCCCCTGAAGCTCATGGGGTTTAAGCATTTTAAGAGCCTTAAATTGCATTTAATTAGCACATTGTCGTGCAAATCATAACATTTTGTTGTACATGAAGCACAAGATATTAATAGCAAATTGTTATTCTGTTGACAAAATTCATTGTATATGGACTAGTATATAAATAAAAAAATATTGCAAAAAATGTGACATAAACATCAATATGTTGATTTCAGTCTAATGCCTGCATACAATAAAAGAATACATTTGTGAAATTATGAGATAAATTTAAAATAAATGGAAACTCAAAGAAATATACATTGTCAAACTAGGGCCATAACTTACTGCTTCTCACTTGCCTAGTAGTGTAAATTTGTTCTCATTTATTGCCCCCTTTGGCGTCCAAATCACAATTTTTTAATAATAGACAAAAGTTAAATCTAGCACCTTGTTTTAGAAAGGTTAATCAATATTCCCATAAAATAATGAAATTACGGTGTAATCAAAGGCAATTTGAAATACTTTTTGACCTACTTAATCTGCTTGTAAGCATGGGCAAATATTAGATGCAATTTTTTACTTGGAACATATATGTCTGTTATCTCTATTTTGGTACATCTAAATGATTGCAGTACTTAAATGTCAAAGTTCTGCCAGTAAAAAAAAATATGTGAACACATCCCTGTCTATGACCTTTCTATTCTGGAAGGAGCTTATAAATACATTTTGTAAAACCAATTTGTACATTTTTATTCTGGGTCTAAACCTTTTACTGTGACATACCATACATGCCATATCCCCCGGGCAGGAGAGATAAAAATCCCCTGGAATTAGAGATTTTTCAACAGACAATAATGAAAAATTGAAACCACAGTATGTGAGTGGAACTGAATGCAAACAAACAACCCCACAAGGGAGAAATGACTGTATAAATCACAATAAATATTTTTAAAAAATGGTTAACTTTGATCAATGCAAAAAGGAAACTTTTACAACAAGTAAATATTTGGGGAAAGGAAGAAATGAATAATATTCAATTCTCTAATTGTCTGAACCATTGAACGTCATCATAGCTGATAGTATTAAGCAGAATTGTTTGATTGACTTTGGAGGAAGGTAAACCAATTTACTGGTCTCGAAAACATATATTTCTAATGACATATTTTGTTCTGCAAGTGCATTACATTATGACATGACAGTGTATCATATGAATATGATGAATCATGATATAGAAAATAATTCTGTATATTCAAAAAGTAAAAGGTTTTCATAGCAATAAATATATGGGAATATTTTCATACTTGTGTCTAAAAAATGTTCTGAAATTTTGCCAACTTAAACCTGCTAAAAAATCCCTTAGAATATTACCAAAATCCCCTGAATTTTCAGCCTTTCTGAACAAATCCCTCTGAATGGTCTCCAGAAATATGGCATGAATGACATACAGACATTCAGATGAGATAGATATATCATCTGTATCCAATAACTCAGTATAGTTTAATACTTTGAATTGTGTTTTCTTATTGTTTTAGCTTCATTTTTTTTACTGGTGTCAATAAATCAAATTGATGTTACCAGACATGTTGACTGGAAGTATAACTATGTAAAGGTTCTTGTCAGAAATTGAGATACGTTTTGCTTTGGAAACTGTAGTTTACATCTTTTTTCACCTTATTAGTGTGTCATACATCAGTGATAAATTATGTTGCTGCGTAGGAAGTCAACATTTTGTTTCAAGCGATGACTTAAACAAAAATAACTTCACCATTTTAAATGAATTAAAAGGCAGTCTATTCTGTTTGAAGAGCCAAGCCTTGTTTATTTCCGGAGTTTGGTTAGGTGTTAAGTTTCTTCAAACACACGACAAACCTGTTTCCAAAATAATGTTTTGAGAGTGCTCCATCAGGGGGCAGATTTGTGAAAAGGATTGTCAAGGTATATTTAAAGGAACTAAACTCTCAATCAACACTCTAGTAAAAGAGTGAGGTCAGTGCTATGTAAGCCGCGTAGACTGTGCCATGAATCATTTAGAATTTAGAAATAGTAAATTTATCTTTGTTTAAACCATTACCATTCTTTTCTTTGTATGTTCAAGTACATGTAACACTTGGCATTTATATTCTGAACACAGTAATACATTAGCAGAACAAAATCAGTTTATTTGATAGATCCAATTGGAACAATATTTTGATATTTGTACTGTATTCATTGCCTTAAGTCCAAAAGTTTAACTGCTAAATTCAAAATATGTAATCCAAATGTCAAAAATTGTGATAAACAAGACTGGAAAACACCATCATTTATATGCTACACAAAAAGCACATGGAAAACATACACTACAATGCCACTGATGGTAGTACTGACATTGCTGAAAATGTACTATAAACTTAATATATACTTCATGTAGTCAATACAAAAGCATACTTATGTAATAATCATGAAATTCATGATAAATGTTATTTTTCTGCATCTTCAATTAATTGTGGTAAGCATTTCCTTTTTAGTTGGAGGCATCTACACTGTGATAAAGTCTAAAGCTCCAGTGAGCACAGAAGAACTAGGAGAACAGTATTTTCTGGTTGGTCCATACAATGATTCTTGTGTACGGACTGAGGTGGAGCTGTTGGAACCACACCACTATGTCATTAAGGCTGTCCTTGAAGAGATGAGATCGCACGGAATAAAGGTTAGCAAAGTTGCTCCAAAAATAAAATACAAAAATGTAATGTTTTTACTTGGGAATAAATTGTTCTCATAAATTGATTTAATATTGTAGTTGATAATGGGGCCACACCAAATGTTCAGGATTATCAGGAATATTTATAATGTAGTAAAAATGCGTTCGCATTTGCTTGCTTCTGTTTATAAACAAAATGGAAAAATGGAATCTTTACACCCACTTGCTCGAAATTTTCATGCCAAAAATCTGATGATCAAATAAATAAAAGAATAAATTGGTTCGGCCTGAAGCCTATAAAATTTTGGGGGGCTCTGCAAACGTTTGCGATGCTCTATAATAAACATGCCGTCTCCCCGTGTATATATCCCTCCACATTTTTCTCTTTTTGTTCTTAATAACTCTAAAACCAGTAAAGTTTTCAATTTTATTAGTTTGATGATAATAATAAAATGCTCTTGTATGAAAGTTATGTTACCCAACTTAAACATTGTCAGATTTATGGCCCTTTGTGAGCTTATGAAAATTTAGCAAATCTCTTCATTTTCCTCAGAAATTGAAAAATTCTACATAAATTGGATGAAACATAAGCATCAATATATTTATGGCATCGTGAAAATGTGTGTCGTACAAGAACCATAACCGTGTGACCCACTGTTACAAAATTGTCTCCCTTGATTTAAAAAAAGCATAGTTATTGTATATTGAAAAAAGTGAACAGACTTTAATAAAAATGGCATCATCTGTTTCACTCATGCATATTACCACAAATGATTATGCTATATATTTCAAATTACTAAATGGCAATAGATTTGTACCAATTAATATAATCATAACTCTGTAATCCATATTCTCTAAATTAACTCCCTTAATGACCTTGATATTTTTTAAAGTTTAGGAAAAATAAACTGCTCTTGCTTTTGCATAGAAAATATCTGAACTTGTACACAATGCAAAAACTGTAACTATTTTAACCATATTTTTAAACATACATGTCCATTGATAATCAAATCCTCTTGATTTATATTCACACATTTTTGGTTTACTGAAATTATAAACATTGTAAATAATTCAATATAAATTTAAATATCTCAGATTTTTTTTAAGAACTTAGAGAAACATTTTACTGTAAGCCAGGCCACTATTTGCATAGAGAAACATTTTACTGTAAGCCAGGCCACTATTTGCATAGCTATAAATTGACTGATAACATGCCTTTAAAATGCTTCGTTTGTAAAATATGCTTATCATTCAGGCTCTTATCACATCCTGTAATGGCTCTAGTATATTGCTTGTGATCCTTGTGTCATTTTACAAGATCACACTACATGCAGTTTTTTAGCTCCTGGGCTTGTCCGAGTAGTTTCTATTGAAATATTAAGAAGTGTTATTTAGGTTTACATTTAAAATAACATGAAATTTTCTAACTTCAGGTGCACTTCGGCCGCTGGTTGATAGATGGTTATCCAAAGTTGATTTTGTTTGACATTGGTTCAGCGGCTTGGAAACTTGATGAATTCAAACATGATTTGTGGGAGAACACCCATATTGGTATCCCTCTTCATGACTCAGAATCTAACGATGCTCTAATCCTCGGAAATCTAACAGCTTGGTTTATTACAAGTGTAAGTAAACTCATCTCAGTTAAATAAATGCATTACCATTTTGTTACACAGACATCAGGAGTAACAGCCACCTTTTACCAGATTGAAAAGTTCCTTTTTTATTTGTTCTTTGTCTATAATTAAAAAATACATGAAATAGCTATTATATGAAAGGTACTAGATGTTGTAAATATCATACTAGGCAATATGATTTTGGTTTACTACCAATCTTCAGTTTCGAAACAAATTGGAGGGACGCCCGTATGTGTTGCTGCACTGTCACGAGTGGTTAGCTGGGGTGGCTCTCATACTGCTAAGGATGCGTAAAGTGGATGTTGCCACGGTGTTTACCACTCATGCCACCCTGCTGGGCAGGTACTTGTGTGCAGGAAACTCTGATTTCTACAACAACCTCGACAAGGTAAGAGAAAAATACATCTACATGTAAGTTGATTCATCTTTGGAGTAATTTTCTTTCTTGGCATTTCTCATGGAATGTTCTAGTCCATAACTAAGTGAATGTGGTGGGTTTATTTTATCACTTATTCTTATCTAGTTTGATTTTTATCTCGGAAGTTTCATCTCAAATTTTAGCTGAAGTAATCTACTAAATTAGCTGCTTTCTGTTCCTATTGTTACAGTTTGTGTTGGACAAGGAGGCTGGGGACCGTCAGATCTACCACCGCTACTGTATGGAACGGGCAGCCGCCCACACGGCACACGTGTTCACCACTGTGTCAGAGATTACGGGTGTGGAGGCGGAACACCTCCTCAAACGCAAGCCGGGTGTGTAACTTGCATAGATCTAGATGTTAAACTTTGCAAATTATATCACAGTGCACTCCTAAGTAAGACTTATCCATTAAAATCGAAATTGTTAGGTTAATTAAAAAGTTAAAAACAGCACACTGTTTACATGCCAACCACCTTATAATATTTACACCTCAACTTCCATTCCTTAAATGAACTGCCTTTCGGCAATTGCGATTATTAATCAATGAACGCAACATCTTAGGATATGTCGGATCGCAATTCATTGCATAACAATATACATGAAAAATATTTATCTTGTTATTATTTGTATTGTGTCAGAAAGTCCCGTAAAATATAAATCAACATTTTAGAAAGTGTTATTTTTTTAAATTTTAAATGTGTAGTTGCCATAACTGTTTGAATTTAACGTTTAAAAGTGATTTCAAGCGGTTGGTCTTTTCCCGCGATATTGTGACGTCATTTTAACAAAATGCTTCCGGTTACAGTCCGGTTGTTCTATTTACAGAATGGGTAGGAATGGGTTACTAAAAGTTTGTTTTTTATGAAATTAAGTATTTTTTTTAACAATTCTTGAATGAAATAATGAACTATTGGTGTAAATATAAGAAATGAACTGCATGCTTGATGTCATTATCTGGGATATGAACGCAATTGGGCTGGTCAAAGTAAGCGTGGACTTCGGACTCCACACACTTTGACCAGCCCAATTGCGTTCATACCCTGATAAAGACATCAACCCCGCAATTCATTCCTTAAACTATCTCTGTTTGTTTAAGTTGGTTAAATATAACCAGCTTCCATACATGAATCCTTAAAGTCTTTAAAAGAAATCTGAATGAAAGAGTTTGAAACTTGATATTCGATTTTCCATGTCATGAATCTATCATTGTGATTGGCCATCAAAAACAATTAGTTGTGTTTACTTCCAGATATCATCACACCGAACGGTTTAAATGTGAAGAAATTTAGTGCCATCCACGAGTTCCAGAACCTTCATGCCGTTTATAAGGAGAAAATTCATGATTTTGTGAAGGGCCATTTCTATGGGTGAATATCTATGTACAGTCAATTTGTCAAGTTATACCTTAATTGGTTTTGCATTTTTTTCATCGATAGCAGTCAGCTAAAAAGTCAACCGTCTTCATTTTATCCTTTGATTTCAGGCACTATGACTTTGACCTGGACAAGACGCTGTATGTGTTTTCTGCGGGCAGATATGAGTTCTCCAATAAAGGATGTGACCTCTTCTTAGAGTCATTAGCTAGACTAAATCACTTTTTAAAGGTGAATATTAATATGTACATGTGTACATGTAATCAGGGTTTTCCCCAGCAATTTTTATACAAGGGTCCTTAAGTTCAGGTTTAATCTTTAAATTAGTATTGTGAGCTTGTAACTAATGACCTTTTTGACTGTTGTACTAAAGACTGTTTATTTGCTCGGGCGTTTGCACCAAAAAAAGTAGGAATTACCTTAAAATAAATATAAAAAACTTTAGAAACCCAATTTGCCCAATACCAAAAGGTATTTTTCATATTAAATGTTTAATAAAGATTCACAATTAGAAATTCATTTATTATTTGAATAATTTTGTTTGAAAAATTGTAGTTACTTGTTGTCGGAGTTATAACTTTCAGTGAAATTATATTTTTGGAAGAACAAGCCAGAATCCTTAAACACCTTTAAAAAGCCCTGCTCTATCAAATGAGCAGAATTTAAGCAAACCAGGAAAGCAATTTACAGTTGCAGGGCTTGTGCTTATTTCAACCACAGTTATAAAAACCCAAAAATAAGTTGTTAAATAAAACTGTATTTATATATACAACATATATATTTAGTAAAATTTTCGTATTTTGAAAAAGAGCGACCCAAAAATTAACAATCCCAAGGGTCATTTTTACTGTCATTATACCAAAATACTACAAAATAAGGCCTTAACACTTGGTATTTGGATTAATACCGCTACCCATATCAGGGAACATAAACTTTAGATAAAAAAAGTTCTTTGTCCTGTATTGAAGAATTATTTGGAGAAAAAAACAACCTTGGAACCTTTCGAAGCTCGGAAGAATCTTGAATATCTTCATCTCCTATGTATAGTGAAATGTGGTTGATATCACATGCTAATTTACTGGTATATTCAATTTTAAACATGTTGTTAATCATGATGCAGACTGCAGGCAGTGAGATGACAGTTATAGCATTCCTGATCTTCCCAGCGCGTACAAACAACTTCAACATTGAATCTCTTCGTGGCCAGGCCATTGCCAAGCAGCTGCGCGACACCGTCAGCCATATACAGGGACAGCTTGGCAAGAGAATCTTTGAGAAGGCTCTCAGGTATGTAAGAACTTGTAACAATGATCAGAGACATTTCACCATGAACATGTACGTGTAGAGTTCATTCAGGCTTTGAAGATTTCTTTTGAAAAAAAGATGTGTTTTTGGACTTTAAACAGGAATTATCTTTACAATAATCACAATCAAATTTAGGTATGTATTCTGGCTAATTTAAATAAGCTTCTTAAGCCTGTGAATTGTGGCCAGGTTCAGATTGTATGTTTTATGTTGTCTATTCAGGTGCAAAAATTGTACTTCATAATGTAACTAAAAGTTGTTGTAATTGTTTATAATATTGCATCTATTATTACTGTCATTGAACAGTTTTAATCAAACCGAGACTTTTGTTTTGATACTTTGATTTTTTTTGGTGCTCTTGAAACATTTCTATTTGTTTTATAATGTTATTATACCTGTTTGCAGAGGGGAATTGCCATCAGGAGATGATATTCTGGTACAAGAAGACATAGTCAAATTGAAAAGATGCATCTTCTCAGCTCAGGTGAGCAGCAGGTGTAAACTCTTCATTTTGTTAAATCTCAGGCAATGAAATATTATGGTGCGTAGAATTTACCAATCATAACTAATAGAGGAAGGAAAAAATATAGCAATAACGTTATCTCTTAAATCTTTCATACTTTTGTAAACTAGTGATGTAAACATGTACATATTGGCTTGATTGTTCAGAACCTTGTTAAAGTTATCAACATTGATAACATGATAGTTGTTATTTTTAAATTTGTATAATAGTTTGACTTTTAAAGTTAATGACGATGGTGTTAACAATGCAGTTAACTTTAATGAAATTATGAACAGTTGACCGATTATGTTATTTCAGAGAAACACACTGCCCCCGATCTGCACACACAATGTTGTAGATGACCACAAAGACCCAATACTGGCGGCTCTACGTAATTGCCAGCTCTTCAACAACAGGCATGACCGAGTCAAGGTAGGTTCATAGAATAGAACACCAAGCGGCTCTTTAAACTGGTAGTAATTTTGCATACATTTTCTGTTTGCGAAATTGGCAAAGTGATCTTTTAACCCCTGCTGAGATTCTTGCCAATGAAATTGGAGGACTGTATAAGCTGAAGTCTTATAGACTAATAATATCTGTCATGTGTTCCCGTTCCGGATAGAAAAATCCGACCCGAGGGCACCTGCGTTGCCTGGTAACGGGGCTTGTCGAGTTACCGGCTACGCAGCGTGCCCGAGGGTCGGATTTTTCTATCCGGAACGAATACACATGATAGATATTTTTTCTAGCATACCTTAATTATTTTTTTTGTGAAGAAACTGCATAAAAAAGCTCATTTTTGTACATTTCACCAAAAAGCGCGTGCGATAATGTTTACTGACGTCATGACGCGTAGTAATTTTTATTCACTGTCAACGTCAATAAGTTCCTTCGATATCAAGTCTTTGAAGGGTTATTTCGTTTTGTTGTGAAGATATATTTTTGCAAAGTTAATGTTTATGAAACTCATCTATTGAAATCTCATAATTATGGTTACTTAAAGTATATAATAAAAGAAATAAAAAGTATTATGTCACAGCGCGTGACTCATCTGGCATGGGGGGATGCCAGATGGGATTTTCCAGCACGGCTGACGTCACCGGAAATGCCTATCCGGTGTGCTAGAAATTTAGGGATGAATCAATAATATACTTATATAACATCCGTTCCATTATGTAAGGTGTAAATTTTATCTTATTTCAGGTGATATTCCACCCTGAGTTCCTGAACTCAACCAATCCGCTGTTTGGACTGGACTATGAGGAGTTTGTACGTGGCTGCCATCTTGGTGTCTTCCCCTCGTACTACGAGCCGTGGGGATACACTCCAGGTATGAACCAAGGATTCCTTTACAAGTTTTATTGTTTAAGTAACATTTTACTGATTTTTTTGCAGTATTTTGAAAGGGATTTTTCATGCAGTTATGGAATTACAATTTTTGCCAGTTTTCATTTATCAACCTAATTCTTCGGTTTGCTATTAATTTCACTCCCCTTAATGCAGAAAATTTACCCTACAATAAAGATTTCCAATTACAACCATGAATTTACATGAAATGAGAACTGAAGTTATGAATGGATAAACAATATAAAATCAATCATCTGGTTGTCTGCTTAGCGCAGTGGTTAGTGCACTAAATTCTCACGTAGCAACCCAGGTTCCCAGTCTGGGTGCATGTGAGTTTGTTTTGTGTTCACCACGTCAGACAAGTGGGTTTTCTCCGCGTTCTTTAATTTAATTGTATTGTACTGTGATGTGTGATTTTATTGTATTGTACTGTGATGTGTGATTTCAGCATAGTGTACTATTATGTGTGATTTCAGCGGAATGTACTGTGATGGGGATCCCGAGCATGACGAGTAACCTTTCTGGGTTTGGTTGTTTCATGCAGGAGCACATTGCTGACCCTAAGTCATATGGTATTTACATTATCGATCGCAGATTCCAGGGTATTGATGATTCTGCCCAGCAGCTCGCACAGGTAATATATAATAATATAATAAATTATATGAAATAATTTCATTTCTTTTATATATATATATATATATGAAAGATGGGAAAACAAATATTAGTATTTTTTCACCTTCTGTCTTTTTTGCACTGCCTGAGTTCTGAAAAAAAAGATACGATTTGTTAGATACGATTTGTTATATGTGAAGTAGTCAGCGAAATTGAGGCCTGTAGACAATATATGATATTTAAAAAAGTTGAAGAATTATTGCGCCCCCCAAGCAGTTATTTGTAGCTATTTGAGTTAATTATAATCCAGGCAATTTGAATACTTGCATTATTTTTGTGATTTTTTTTCCGCATTAAAATGGATACAGGCACCACAGGACTTGTTTTCGCAGACAAAGTCGCATATATTTTTCCACTTTGATATCATAACTATTGATTATGTTAAAAATGGTGTATTTTTTTATCCTGATCTATAATCATCCTTCCTGTGTTTGTAGTACATGTTTGACTTCTCCTGCCTGTCAAGACGACAGAGAATCATCCAGAGGAACAGAACAGAGCGACTCAGTGAACTGCTAGATTGGAAAAATCTGGGTGTGGTAAGTCCAGAATTGGCCAAATTTCTTTTTTTAAGTTTACCCATGTGGGCCTGAAGTCAATATAATACATTCCTTTATACTTAGATTTTGGACAATGAGTCCAAAAAAAGCAATCGGGTTTTACTCCTATCATTGGAGCTGATGATAGCAATCAAATTGATTATCAATTTCATTGCTATCATCAGTTATTAATAGAATTCATGTATGACATAAAGTAAGAACAAATATAATAAGTTGCCCAAATCACATGTGGACATATTTTTATTGGACTGCATCACAGGATTTGGGGTCTTTGGACATATTTTTATTGGGCTGCATCAAAGGATTTGGGGTCTTTGGACATATTTTTATTGGGCCGCATCAAAGGATTTTGGGGTCTTTGGACATATTTTTATCGGGCCGCATCACAGGATTTGGGGTCTTTGGACATACTTTTATTGGGCAGCATCAAAGGATTAGGGGTCTTTGGACATATTTTTATTGGGCCGCATCAAAGGATTTTGGGGTCTTTGGACATATTTTTATTGGGCCGCATCAAAGGATTTGGGGTCTTTGGACATACTTTTATTGGGCAGCATCAAAGGATTTGGGGTCTTTGGACATATTTTATTGGGCAGCATCAAAGGATTTGGGGTCTTTGGACATACTTTTATTGGGCAGCATCAAAGGATTTGGGGTCTTTGGACATATTTTTATTGGGCAGCATCAAAGGATTTGGGGTCTTTGGACATATTTTTATTGGGCCGCATCAAAGGATTTGGGGTCTTTGGACATATTTTTATTGGGCCGCATCAAATGATTTGGGGTCTTTGGACATACTTTTATTGGGCCGCATTACAGGATTTTGGGTCTTTGGACATATTTTTATTAGGCAGCATCAAAGGATTTGGGGTCTTTGGACATACTTTTTTTTATTGGGCCGCATTACAGGATTTGGGGTCTTTGGACATACTTTTATTGGGCCGCATCAAAGGATCTGGGGTCTTTGGACATATTTTTATTGGGCAGCATCAAAGGATTTTGGGGTCTTTGGACATATTTTTATTGGGCCGCATCAAAGGATATGGGGTTTTTGGACATATTTTTATTGGGCCGCATTACAGGATTTGGGGCCTTTGGACATATTTTTATTGGGCAGCATCAAAGGATTTTGCGGTCTTTGGACATATTTTTATTGGGCAGCATTACAGGGTTAGGGGTCTTTGGACATACTTTTATTGGGCCGCATCAAAGGGTTAGGGGTCTTTGGACATACTTTTATTGGGCCGCATTACAGGATTTAGGGTCTTTGGACATATTTTTATTGGGCAGCATCAAAGGATTTGGGGTCTTTGGACATGCTTTTATTAGGCCGCATTACAGGATTTGGGGTCTTTGGACATATTTTTATTGGGCAGCATCAAAGGATTTTGGGGTATTTGGACATATTTTTATTGGGCAGCATCAAAGGATTTTGGGGTATTTGGACTTATTTTTATTGGGCCGCATCAAAGGATTTGGGGTATTTTTATTGGGCAGCATTACAGGATTTGGGGTCTTTGGGCATATTTGTTTTGGACTGCATCGACGGATTTGGGGTCTTTGGACATATTTTTATTGGGCCGCATCAAAGGATTTGGGTCTTTGGACATATTTTTATTGGACTGCATCACAGGATTTGGGGTCTTTGGACATACTTTTATTGGACTGCATCACAGGATTTGGGGTCTTTGGACATATTTTTATTGGGCCGCATCAAAGGATTTGGGGTCTTTGGACATATATTAATTGGGAAGCAGCACAGGATTTTTGGATCATTATACATATTTTTATTGGGCCACATCACAGGTTTTTGGGTCCTTGGACAAAAATGTTGGGTCTTGGCACATATTTTTTGGGGCCACATCATATGATTTTGGACAAAATTTTCTTAGACATATATTGAACTATTTTTACATTAACCAATCTTTTAGGAAACAACACTGAAAAGATCCACCTGATATCATAACATTGGCTTTAGATGAGCAAATGAGCATGGTAGACTGAAGTTATAATAAAATTCATATTTCCACGTCATGCACACGATGCTGAGACTGCATGGAGTTTACTATTTGCATATCTAGTAGTAATTGTATAGAATTTTTCTTAAAACAGACTTTATCTGTAAAATAAACATAGGATATTTACTGACGTCCTTTATCATTGTCTGTAAAATCGTTTCTAAGGATACGGCATTGACTGATACATGTTTAGGCACCGAACAAGACATAATAGAGGTTCTCAGAAAAGTGTTCAATTATGTGCCTCTTTTGATTATTCCATGTTTTTACACCCTGTTTGTAGTTTTAAACAATAAAACTGCACTTAGTTTGCTGAAAATATGTTATAAATATGGGGTAAATAAAAAAATGATATTCTATCATAATACAGATGATGCGTTACTTGAGTATAAAGTTAGATACAAATATTATTTTCTGACATTTTTCAACAAATTTCAATGGAACTTATTTAAAAAGTAACAATTTCGTTTTAGAGTTTTATTTCCATTGCCTGCTTTACAAAACAAAATGCATATACCTTATTATTTTGCAGTACTACAGGAAGGCCCGTAGCCAGGCCCTAGTGAAAGCATTCCCTGATAACTTCTCCGAGGCCAGTCTCATGGTACGTTATCAAACTCAATTATCGATTATTCTTTGCCTTTATCCAGTAATTATTTTAAGAACAGTGTAAAAGGGACTATAAATTTGCAAATAGCAACTTTTGAGAATTATGTTTTCCTAGCCTGAATACAAGTATTGCAAATCATTAAAAGTGGTTAATCTAAGTCATTAAAAGCTTGCACCATGCAGGAAATGTCTAAAACAATAAATTTTCAAATCTTGACATGAACTTGGAACTGCGATAGTATGGTGGTTTGGATGGAAGTGGTCAAAATTAGAATAAACTGACAAGCCCTGTATAGTTAAAATGCTTTCAGGGCTTGCTTTAAATCTCGATTTTATACAGCATTTTTGAAAGAAATCTGACTTATTCATCCAAAAGTCTAATTTCGATAATGCGCATTATCAGCTGACTATGTTACAATACTTCCAATATCCTCACATGACAATGCTGCAGGTGCATGCGCTAAATTACAAGAGGGCTTCTTGATCAGTGCTGGTTAGGTTTATTGGAATGATTGGGTATTTTAGCCAAAGTCAACAGTTTACAGGAGGAAAACAAAATATACATCAATGCAAGGTTGATTCAATATCAAATGTGTTTTGGTGTCAATCTATGAGAAAGTCTGCTTAAGGGTGAATTTACATTTAGTGCATGGAAATGATGTAGGTTTTTTGTAACAGGTGACGGAGGTATTTACCTATGTGGAGGGTTTACAAATGTGATTGTACATGATAGTGTAACAGATGAGGGGGGATTTACAAATGGGGGAATTTACAATGTGATTGTATATGAAAGTGAAACAGGTAAGGGGGATTTACAATGTGGTTGTATACGATAGTGTAACAGATGAGGGAGGTTTACAAATGGGTATTTACAATGTGATATATTGTATATGATAGTGTAACAGGTAGGGGGGAATTTACAATGTGATTGTATATGATAGTGTAACAGGTAGGGGGGAATTTACAATGTGATTGTATATGATAGTGTAACAGGTAGGGGGGACTTACAATGTGATTGTATATGATAGTGTAACAGGTAGGGGGGACTTACAATGTGATTGTATATGATAGTGTAACAGGTAGGGGGGACTTACAATGTGATTGTATATGATAGTGTAACAGGTAGGGGGGACTTACAATGTGATTGTATATGATAGTGTAACAGGGACTTACAATGTGATTGTATATGATAGTGTAACAGGTAGGGGGGACTTACAATGTGATTGTGTATGATAGTTATATGATAGTGTTACAGGTAGGGGGGACTTACAATGTGATTGTGTATGATAGTGTAGCAGGTAGGGGGATTTATAATGTGATTGTTTATGATAGTGTAACAGATAAGGGGGGACTTACAGTGTGATTGTGTATGATAGTGTAACAGGTAGGGGGGACTTACAGTGTGATTGTTTATGATAGTGTAACAGGTAGGGTGGAATATACAATGTAATTGTATATGATAGTGTAACAGGTTGGGGGATTTACAATGTGATTGTTTATGATAGTGTAACAGGTAGGGTGGAATATACAATGTAATTGTATATGATAGTGTAGCAGATTAGGGGGGAATTGACAATGTGAATGTGTTTGATAGTGTAACAGGTAGGGGGGACTTACAGTGTGATTGTTTATGATAGTGTAACAGGTAAGGTGGAATATACAATGTAATTGTATATGATAGTGTAACAGGTTGGGGGATTTACAATGTGATTGTTTATGATAGTGTAACAGGTAGGGTGGAATATACAATGTAATTGTATATGATAGTGTAGCAGATTAGGGGGAATTGACAATGTGAATGTGTTTGATAGTGTAACAGGTAGGGTGGAATATACAATGTAATTGTATATGATAGTGTAACAGATTAGGGGGAATTGACAATGTGATTGTGTTTGATAGTGTAAAAAATGAGGAGGGAATTTACAATGTGATTGTTTATGATAGTGTAACAGGTAGGGGGAATTGACAATGTGATTGTGTATGATAGTGTAGCAGATTAGGGGGGAATTTACAATGTGATTGTTTATGATAGTGTTACAGGTAGGGGGAATTGACAATGTGATTGTATATGATAGTGTAACAGGTAGGGGGGAATTTACAATGTGATTGTTTATGATAGTGTAACAGGTAGGGGGAATTGACAATGTGATTGTATATGATAGTGTAGCAGATTAGGGGGGAATTTACAATGTGATTGTTTATGATAGTGTAACATGTAAGGGGGTATTTAGAAATATAATTGCATGCCATAATTTGCTTGTTTGTATTAAAGGAAAATGAGGAAGTTCCTACAAAGGTATATAATATCGATTTCATGGTCTTAAGCTTTCAAGAATTTCAAAATGGTTTGATATTAATACATAACTATTCGGATGAACATAAGTTATAAATTACATGAATTCATGGAGTGAATAAACTTACATTAATTTGAGTGAATTGCTGTGTTCAATTGATAATGCTACATGTAGTATTGTATATATTAGAGAAGTGTGAAATGCTCCTTGTACACAAACGTGTATGTGTGGTCTACTTTTTGTGCGAAACATCACACAGGTGAAATGACTAGGATGTTTTATATGAGAGTCAAATAGCATTCTGGTTTACGTTGAATTTGAGATTACTCAAACAACATTTTTATGCCAACTGCAACTTTAACTTGCACAAGAAGTTACTAGTACAAGTAGTGTTTTGCAACTAATCTATTTATGCAGGTTATTTAGGTAGTTATAGACTGTTCCTTCAAAGCCTTACCTAAATAACAAAATTGGTATTTCTGATCTAATATTAAGGAAAAGTATTATTTCCTATTACTAATAAAACCATTTATTTTAATTCTACTTTTCATTTGGAAACATGAATCTAGAAACACATAGTAATGGACTTTATACAGGACATACTTTAAGTTATGATCAGTTTAAATCTTTAAAATATTTCTAACATCTTCTGGTTGAAACGTAGGCTAGCAAGAAAGAGGTAAACTTTATACATATATTATTTCCAATGTGATGCTTTTATTTAGGTTTGTCTGCAATTTGGTTTCTTCCAAGCTACCTTTATAGTATATCTGAATTTTTGATGTATTCATTGGCTTGCATTTAAAAAAGATATGCAAAATATATGTGGGCCATGTTATCAACAAGCGTACAAGTTGATATTGTAAGATCAACAAATTCATTTGATTAATTTGCAAGGGTTGGAAATGAAATTTCTCCCACCTCAGATAAATAGA
Source organism: Mya arenaria (assembly GCF_026914265.1). Taxonomy (NCBI): domain Eukaryota; kingdom Metazoa; phylum Mollusca; class Bivalvia; order Myida; family Myidae; genus Mya; species Mya arenaria. Next base: position 54,685,288 of record NC_069125.1, on the reverse strand, counting down.
TCCAATAAATTAACCATGCTAGAAATTCTAACTTGCCCACGGGCAAAGATAAAATGCCCGTATGGAACTCCTTTTTCATGGTCACCACATTGTTATAACCTCCCTTGTTGAAAAGTGTTGTCTGTAGCATCATGGAAATCTTGTCTTGTGGCAATATTTAGAATGCTAATTAATTATTTCTCGCTTCAAATGTCACCATAAAACAGTTTTCACGCACCTTTCAAGAAATAATGCTTCACTCTCCTCAGAACTATTTAAAGACCGATTTGACTATTAACATAATCTGAATCACTGCGCGCATATCCATGACAACCACGAATTATCGCATATCCATACGCAATTATTTTCACAAAGCACAAAAGAGTTCCAGCAAAAAAATCCATTTTTACTTAATTATACCCCTGACAAACAAAGTTTGAAGGGGGTATATTGGAGTCACCCTGTGGTCGGTCGGTTGGTTTGTCGGTTTATCGGTTCATTGCAATTTACCTTGTCCGGAGCATAACTTAAAAACTCCTGGATGGAATTGGATTAAACTTCATACACTAGTAGAGCATAATGAGAGGAAGTGCACTGTACAATAACCATAACTATATTCTTGCTTATTACTGAGTTATTGCCCTTTGTTATTTTTTTTGTCTAGAGTATAACTTGAAAAAGTACTGGATGAAATTCATTGGAACTTCATACAATGGTAAAGCACAATGAGAGGAAGTGCAGTGTTCATGAACCATAACTCTACTTTAGCTAATTACTGAGTTATTGCCCTTTGTTTGTTGTTTTTTTTGCTGTAATTTTTTTTCCAGACATTAACTTGCAAACTACTAGATGGAATTAATTGAAACTTCATACAATGGTGAATCACAATGAGAGGAAGTGCAGTGCACAAGAACCATAACTCTATTTCAGCTAATTACAGAGTTATTGCCCTTTGTTACTTTTTTCCTTGTCCGGAGCATAACTTGAAAACTATTGGATGGAATTTAATAAAACTTCATACAGTGATAGATCAAAATGAGAGGAAGTGCAGTATACAGGAACCGCAATTATATTTCAGCTAATTACAGAGTAACTGCCCTTTGTTACTTTTTCTTGTACGGAGCATAACTTGATAACTATAGGATGGAATTTAATAAAACTTCATACAGTGATAGATCATAATGAGAGAAAGTGCAGTGTACAGGAACCACAATTCTATTTCAGCCAATTACAGAGTTATTGCCCTTTGTTACTTTTTTCTTGTCCAGAGCATAACTTGAAAAAAAAGTAACTTAACTCATTTATAGATGGTCATAGGCAATCGGTATATTCTGTGCGTTAGAACATCAAATATATCAGTATTAACATCTCAGTATTAGCATCACTGATATTGTTTAAAGCCTTTTTTCTAACTTTTAAAAACATAATCAAAAAATGAATAACTGACGATAGTCCATAAAGTAAAGTTGTAATTTATAGGTTGGCTTTCCAAATAGTTTACTGCAATTTCATATCAGGGCTGCGTTCGGGGGTATTAATCACCTTCAGTGATAGCTCTAGTTTTGTTTAACTGATGTGGGTGAAAAAGCATCTACCATAGCCGCTCGTGTACGATAGGTTCATCCCGACCCTTGTGCAGGGTGTTTTGTGGAAACTCGGTAAACCTGATTTTCGCAAAACACCCTACGCTCGGGTCAGAATTAACCTATCTTACACTTTTGGCCATGTAAGATATTTATAATCTCCCATTACAACCAACAATGAAAAATAAAAGATAAAAAAGTCATTTATACAATACGCTTGTTGATAAGTTGGCTCTGAAATGCAACTGTTTATTTTGCTATATCATTGTCAGAATTACATGAACATTTTTGTGTTATTTGTTTACAGCACAAATTTGACCTTTCACCAGTTATGAACACACTCACCAGTAATATCTGGATTATTGATCCAGAAAATGTGGTATAAATTGTTAAAAAAATACATGAAAATGGAAAGGTTTGGGCTACAATAATTTTTATTAATAACTGTTGGAAGTTTTTTGTCCCTCCTCAACAGATTATCTCAGTTTTGCTCAAGCTTTTGCCATTATTTTCATCTCTTTTTTTTTTAAAGTTTACATTTAAGCAGCTCATCTGTCTTTCAAAGAAACAATTTGAGGAATTGTCATTACCTTGTTGTTGACTTGCAAAAACTTTAAACTTGGCAATAACTCAAAAAGCGTTCAAGATATTCAAATGAAACTTAGTACACCTGATGTCAGAGACAAAACACACATGTATGGCTTCACCCATGATTCTGGCTTTCATTACTAATGAGTAATGTCTAATTTCCGACTGAAAAATAACAGACGAGTGATGGCGTTTGCTCTGTCTATTTAGTTTGAAAGTTGTTTTTGTATTTATTGTTTTTGTTATTATGATGTTCATGTTATGAGTTATAAAGATTGTTTTAAATGAGAAAATATATAATTTATGGTACCGGATGACAAGTAAGCAACATATTCAATTTGTAGAATGGTATAAATGTACAACAGCTTTTACTTGAAAAGCCACGCACCAAACAGTTAAGACAAGAAGACATGTTTTGAAAAGGAGATATATTTAATTGCTGACAGTTTCTTTATCACATCTTAATTCTCTAGCATGAATGTTTTCTTCTATACATTGTTAATGAATACTGTTGATTCATGTATGTACATTATTATTACATTTTTATAGCGGAGACATGATGTATGCATTTGTCTTTGTATCTGTACATATGTATGGTTCAGGTATTTAGCATATTGTGTTGGTTAAGACACTACATAACTATTTCGATAAAAGATATATTAGAAAATGAGTACAACCGTGAATAGTTCATTTGAGATTGTTAGGCAAAAAATGCACAATAACAATTATTCCTGCAGACAAAATTAAAAACTTTTTTGGCAAATAATTGAATATTATGGCTGGTTTAATATTGTGAGAAAAAAAGGACTAATTAATTTTCATTATATAACTTAACTCCGTGATAACATTCATTGATTACAAAGAAGCCTAAGCAATTAACCATGAATTTCATAAAAAAAAATGCACAAGGTGCATAAATACATTTAGAGAGAAGAGAACCATGTACAGTTCTGCGCTCACCTTGACCTGTAAGTGCCCATTTGATTCATATCCATTTTTTTTGCCTGCAGCCACGGAAGGTGATGTACCCAAAGCCTGCATCAGAGCCTCCCTCCCCGAGCCAGTCTCGAAGCTCAACACCTGCAGTGTCTGATCAGGAGGACGATGAACACAGGTGGGGCCAATGTTAGACTTACAATTAATCCAATGAAATGTCATCTCCAGTAATAGACTTGTAATAGACTCCTTAGACCTAAAAGTACTTAAACAGACTTGCAGTACACTCTATTGTCTAATACTCTTGTAATAGACTTGTAGTCAACTTGTATGGCCTAAAACTCCTGCAATAGACTTGTGGTAGACCTGTATGGCCTAATACTCCTGTAGTAGACTTGTGGTAGACTTGTATGGCCTAATACTCCTGTAACAGACTTGCGGTAGACTTGTATGGCCTAATACTCCTGTAACAGACTTGTGGTAGACCTGTATGGCCTAATACTCCTGTATTAGACTTGTGGTAGACTTGTATGGCCTAATACTCCTGTAACAGACTTGCGGTAGACTTGTATGGCCTAATACTCCTGTAACAGACTTGTGGTAGACCTGTATGGCTTAATACTCCTGTAACAGACTTGTGGTAGACTTTTATGGCCTAATACTCCTGTAACAGACTTGTGGTAGACCTGTTTGGCCTAATACTCCTGTAACAGACTTTTGGTAGACTTGTATGGCCTAATACTCCTGTAACAGACTTGTGGTAGACCTGTATGGCCTAATACTCCTGTAACAGACTTGTGGTAGACTTGTATGGCCTAATACTCCTGTTATACACTTGCAGTACACCTGTATGGCCTAATACACCTGTAACAGACTTTTAGTCGACTTGTATGGCCTAATACTCCTGTAATAGACTTGTATGGCCTAATACTTGTATGGCCTTATACTCCTGTAATAGACTTGCAGTAGACCTGTATGGCCTAATACTCCTGTAATAGACTTGTAGTTTACTTGTATGGCCGTATACTCCTGTAATAGACTTGCAGTAGACCTGTATGGCCTAATACTCCTGTAATAGACTTGTAGTTTACTTGTATGGCCGTATACTCCTGTAATGGACTTGCAGTAGACCTGTATGGCCTAATACTCATGTAATAGACTTGTAGTCAACTTGTATGGCCTAATACTCCTGTAATAGACTTGCAGTAGACCTGTATGGCCTAATACTCCCGAAATAGACTTGCAGTAGACCTGTATGGCCTAATACTCATGTAATAGACTTGTAGTCAACTTGTATGGCCTAATACTCCTGTAATAGACTTGCAGTAGACCTGTATGGCCTAATACTCCTGTAATAGACTTGCAGTAGACCTGTATGGCCTAATACTCATGTAATAGACTTGCAGTAGACATGTATGGCGTAATACACCTGTAATAGACTTGCAGTAGACCTGCATGGCCTAATACTCCTATAATAGACTTGCAGTAGACCTGTATGGCCTAATACACCTGTAATAGACTTGCAGTAGACCTGTATGGTCTAATACTCCTGTAATAGACTTGCAGTAGACGTGTAAGGCCTAATACTCATGTAATAGACTTGTAGTCAACTTGTATGGCCTAATACTCATTTAATAGACTTGCAGTAGACCTGTATGGCCTAATACTCCTGTAACAGACTTGCGGTAGACCTGTATTACTCCTGTAATAGACTTGCGGTAGACCTGTATGTGGCCTAATACTCCTGTAAAAGACTTGTGGTAGACTTGTATGGCCTAATACTCCTGTAATAGACTTGCAGTAGACCTGTATGGCCTAATACTCCTGTAACAGACTTGTGGTAGACTTGTATGGCCTTATACTCCTGTAATAGACTTGCAGTAAACCTGTATGGCCTAATACTCCTGTAATAGACTTGCAGTAAACCTGTATGGCCTAATACTCATGTAATAGACTTGCAGTCGACCTGTATGGCCTAACACTCCTGTAATAGACTTGCAGTAGACCTGTATGGCCTAATACTCCTGTAATAGACTTGCAGTAGACCTGTATGGCTTAATACTCCTGTAATAGACTTGCAGTAAACCTGTATGGCCTAATACTCATATAAAAGACTTGCAGTCGACCTGTTTGGCCTAATACTCATGTAATATACTTGCAGTCGACCTGTATGGCCTAATACTCCTGTAATAGACTAGCAGTCGACCTGTATGGCCTAATACACCTGTAATAGACTTGCTGTCGACCTGTATGGCCTAATACTCCTGTAATAGACTTGCAATAGACCTGTATGGCCTAATACTCCTGTAATAGACTTGCGGTAGACCTGTATGGCCTAACACTCCTGTAATAGACTTGCAGTAGACCTGTATGGCCTAATACACCTGTAACAGACTTGCAGTACACTCCATGGCCTAATACTCCTTCAATAGACTTGAAAAAAATTGTATTGCTGTTTACTCTTGTAACAGACTTTAATGGCCTAACACATCTGTTAAAGACCTATCATAGACTTATATGGCATAATACACCTAAAACATACTTTTAGTCGACTTGTATGGCCTAAAACTCCTGCAACAGACTTGAAATAGACTTATATGGCCTAGTACTCTTGTAATAGACTTGAAGTGGGTACTTTTCTCTGAATTGGGACCCTGAAAAGTGCTTACCCTAACTCAAAACTCAAAAGGTGTGGTAAATGTAACACAAAAGTATCATATTCATAGCATTTACAAACTTTTTCTGATGGCATGAATGTATGTCTACTGTTATCCTATAGTACACAATAGAAGGTTGCCCGACACTAATATTTTAAACAAATATATGGTTCATGTATATCTCTGTCTGCAGACCAGTGAAGTTTGATGATGAAGACAATCCTACAGATGATGAGGAGGATCTTAATCCAGAGGCTGACCAGAAGAACTGACCATTGTCCAGCAGTATATGGCTCTAGAATCCACTACAACACTGGTCCTTCATAACTCAGAGGAGATCATGTGGAAAAATAAAGAATGATGATTATAAAGAATGATTGTATGAGAGTTGGAAATAAAGTGTGTGTTATGTTGAAATATTTTCTTGCAGGATGAGGATAGAGTATGTGTATGTCCTTAAAGATTAAGGACTCATAAGCCATTTGATCTTTTCAGTGCAAACCTAGAATCATTATTGAGTATTTTCTGAGTGCAAATGATGCGTGTATCACTCTGCTTTTCTTGTCCAATATCAGTATCATTTTATGTATAAATTTGCCATTGGACAATTTTTTGCTTGATATGCTAGTATATATATATATAACCTGTACTAACTCTTTTAGTGAAGTCAAATATTTTTTCCGTGTGATATTTAAGTAATTATAGATATTTACAGGAATTGTATATGCTCATAAATATTTGTATGCTCTCATATTTTGACATGATTAATGCGTAAAATTAGAATCAATACAAAATATACAAACATTGATATAAAATTAGGTGAGCAAAAATGCAAATATGTTGTTTTATGAAAATTGAGAAGGCATTGTAATAGAATGATATATATATAGTGACAGGATTTGAGTTTCTATCACATCCTTTACTCAAGTAGTGTTCAAAAATATATCAGGGATATGAGGTTTTTACCAGTACATAAAAAAGGACAGTCTTGCCGTGGTTTTATTTTATAATATTTTTAATAAGGGCATATGTAATTCATTGTGTTCATTAAAAAAATGGTAAAAATTAAACATTGCATGTGGATTGATTGTTAAAACCTGTGTAGTTTTCATTGTTACTAAGATTAAAATCTGACAATTATTAATTCTACGTAGACTGTTATGTTTATGTATACAGGAGATGCATTTAGATTATACATTTTCTGTGTCAAAATTTGGGCCATATCTATTAGTGATAATTTTCTTGAAGTACATTAGTAAGTGAAGCTGGGTTTTAAAATATTGTTGTTTTACTAAGCAATCCTTATAGGGGCTCTTCCATTTAAACATATAATCCCCTGCGGGAAGGCACTTATAATGTATGCCACCCCCTACAGAAGCAAATGTACCCTTTTGTTTAATACCCTTATGCTTTAAAAAATAATTGCCTACCCTCCGGGAGTTACATGTTTTACTGGAACAGCCCTATGCACAAATACCCTAGATCCATATGAATACACAATACAAATCAGGTGTAAGCAACAGTTTGTGGTAGAAGGTATCTTATGTACACTTACCTGAATTTTAAATGCCTGGTAGCATCATTATGTTTTGGCATCATTTGGAATGGGGTGCATGTGTAGAGAAATAATATCCAAAAACCATTCCGAACAAACATCAGAAGCAAGTTTTTTTTTGCCTTCAAAGATTGCAAAACATGCCATTTTACGTCTGATTTTATTGAAAATAAAGAACAAAAACATAAACTGTAATACTTTATCTATAGTGTATTTTTGGTCATTAAATTTTCATATTAGTTAGAAGTAGGACTGCTTGCTTGCACTTTTAAATGATACTATAATTATATTGGGTTATCAGGCATCCAAATTTATCAATGTTGCTAAGAAAAGACAATTATATTTGTACATCAAATACCTTTAAGTGGTAAGTAATGAATAGGATAGTATGCATTAACATGTAGTGCTTCCAGCTGGCAAGGTTACTCAGTGCTGTTGAAGGGGTCATTTCAGCAAATTTAACATGTATGGTTAACAGGAAAGATTTCCTTGAAATGTGTGTTGCACTAATTGTTTTTATTCTATTTGAATGATTATCTTTATGTGTTTTGATTGTTTTTTACCTGTTGCTTGTTTTCTTGATTGTATTAGCTATATATATCCGCAACTTAAAGAATTTTAGCATACATTTCTATTTTTTCGTGTCCATCCTCACTACAATATACAGTTTCAATTCTTTTCTGTTCCATGTACATTGATACATAGGTCTTGATTTTCTCTTAAAATTATCAATATTTACATAAGGGTTTACATAGTACAACACTTTTTTCTTTTCTATTACAATCTATTTTGGTATGGATAATGTTGAATTCATAACTAAATAACATAGATTAAATACTTATAATTTAGTGATAAGAAAATGTGCTATGTATTTATAACTTTAATGGAGGGCATTACTTTCTTTGAGTTTAATGTATGTTGTATGTGTGATGCAACGCTAAAGAGGCAGCTATTTTTACCCTTGTAAGTATTGTTTGCCATGTGTTTTTAGCGCCTCTTTTTTCTGTAAGAATAATGTTGAGCTATTGTCATAGCCTTGTTGTTGGTCGGGGCAGCGTTGTGGGCATTGTGCAAAAACTTTAACCTTGGCCATACCTCAAATACGTTAAACGTATTCAAATGAAAGTTGGTACTTTGTTTTCTCTGTTGTTACCAGAGAGAATGTTTAGCTAGACCTGTAACTCGGGCTTGTATAATTTTCGAGCTATAAAAATACAGGCAAGCGTATGTATTTGCTCTGGCATTTTATAGCTGTCTAAGAATTCTGAAGCTTTGTGTAAGTTATCAACTAATATTTTAAATGTGTGATACATTGTATGTTTATAAAAAAGCTAAATATATATATATAAAGTAAAGTTTGCTTTTGAACCTGTTCTAATTCAGATTGATAACATTTGAAATATGGAAACTGTATTGACAGTTAAAATTGTATTCAGCTAAGCATTTTCTTATATCTTATTCTATATCCCCATTGGCTTCCAATACCGGTATGTGTGTTGCTTTTGTGTACCAAAGAAAAAGCTTTGTGCAAAAGTTTTTTGTTAATGTCATATTTTTGTTGATATCTTTGTTTTGTTTTGATTTCACAAATTCCAAGAGAATAACGTGTACCTCCCTTTATTAGACACCAATGAGAGTCTGCTGTATTTTAAGTATTTTTTGTTTTTGTTGATTTTTCCTATGCCATTTAGACTTTCGTTATATCGTAGCATGCGAGAAACATATTCATATAGGATAGGGTTTAATAAATATTACAGGATTTTTGTTGTGGTTTCTTAGTAACTGAAATGTAATTGTGGAGAATGTGTGAATGGATTTGTTTAAAACAATTGTATTATATAAAGCTACTACCCATGAGTGTTTTGTTTTTTCTAGCAAGGGTTCTGAAGACATAAATTTGATATGGTAATATGCCTTAAGCTACCAACTTCGCCTGGTCTTCCAGGGGAAGGACAACTTTGACCTACCAACTTCATGAACGGCACTTCATAAGGCTTAGTTCTTCATATTGCTTATTTGTTTTTCTACTTATACATTTTGCAAGTGCGGCCCCAGTTTCTTGAAAAATCGATAACTAACTTTACTCATTTGGCCACTTGGCAGCCTTACATAGTTTAAAATATAAGATGGTTTGATTCTGTTAGAATAAAAAAATTGTTTTAATTTTCAAGCAAGAAATGTACTGCTGTGATTACGAAGCTGTTATTTTCAAATTTAATGACCTTACTGAGAGTGTTCCCACAAATTTTGAATGAAAAGAATAAAAATTAGAAAACTAATTGAAATGTGAAATTTCCTTCATTTTCATTTCTAATACATTATACCCTGGCTTTAGAATAGTGTACTCAGTTGAGTCAGTACTGGAGAATTGTCGAGAAACTGGGGCCAGTAAAAGTACCATAACACAATAGGCTTCACAGTCTATAACTATTATAAAGCTAATTCTACAAAGTTTAAGTTCAATAAACATTGGTTAAAAATTTAAAATGCTATAAGTGCTAATTTTTGTTTCTGCATAATTTAACAGATTTTATGTTGATGTATAACTGTTGCGTAATTTTATAAATGTTAATATTCGGGTTGTTTTACCTAGAAAGTATGTATACCATTATATAGTGTATGACTATAAAAGAAAAACTCATTGAATAAAACAAATGGTGAACACAGCTTGTTTTCAATATTAGCTTTATTTTCGCCTATGTAACATGGCACGCATATAAATGATTGTCTCTTTCCCACTCTATAACTGGAGCATTTCGAACCCAGTCATTTCTAAACTTGGTAACAATGTTAATTGGTCTTATTTTTGAAACATGGCTGATGGAATATTCACTCTGGAGCTATGTCCCTAGAATTGTCAAATTTTTTACTCAAGACTGTCAACTCTACAACTTTAGCCTTCCACCATCAAACTTGGTAACTATGTCTATGGACATAAATTTATATTTTTATCATGTTTCTTCCACCTGTGTATATCTATCTATTCACATGACCTATCCACAGTGCCCACTGTACAGTTTTAGTGGCTTTGTGTTTGCTTCCAATAGGAGAGGTTACAGAGTTGTAATTCACTTAAGGAATATTTAATGTGTGTCACCCATTCCATTCACAGTCAGAACGCTATTTACAGATCCCTTATTAGTCTACAAGCCTTGGTATGGTGAACTTTTTTTAAGTTCCAAACCATTTTAGGGACTTATTAAACTGAGTATCAGTAGTAAATAAATCTTAGACCCTTACTGTGATCTTCATGTGGAACTTATTCCCTGCATGTTGCCATGGATCTCAAGACGTGGTTTATTATATCATGGCAAAAGTGGCTTAAGATTCAGACCTTCAGGTACTTAAAGCCTATGAATAACAAAACTAAATACAGGTGTGCGTAAAATCTCAAACGACTCTGACCAAATCCAAATTGTTTTAAATTAAAATCCCCTTGTATATTTGTACTGTCTTTATATGCAAAGAAATTTTATCCAAAGACTTACTCTAAAAAATTGGAACTCATTACAAATTTGGACATAATGACTGATAAAAATGTTAAAATGTGTGAGAATTATAACTCATCCACCCATGGTTGCAAAGCTTTCTCTTCATATATTTTGATCTCTACAAATTGATATTGTCCTTAAATATTACTCAAACTACCGGTAGGAATTTATCAAAATCTGCAACACATGGTTGTATATTTATTCTCCTTAGTTTGTCCCATTTGCTCATTTCTTATGATTTGACTCCAAGATAACATTTCTTCAAACATGCTCCTATAAATAATTTCTTATGCTTTCACTAAAAGATGACATTTCTTTAAACATGCTTCTATTTATAATTTCTGATGCTTTTACTCTAAGGTAACATTCTTCCAAATTGCTCCCATTTTTTCTTAAATGCTTTCCGTTTCTTAAAACATGCTTCTGTTTAGGGATACCTGTTTTCCCATGTGGTGTCTCGAAAACAACATTTCTAGTTCTATATAAAATTACAGTCATTCGCTATTGAACAAATAAATCTGCTTTTGGCCTTGACCTTAACACTGCATACAACTTGATAATAAGTGCTGATAGCAATTGTGCTAAAAGTTTCATCAAAATAATTTCACTGCTGTTTGTCAATGAGCATTTTAAATGGTACCTGAAGTGTTCTATCAGTAATTATTTTTACTAAAAAGAAAATAAGAAAAACTGTTTTTATACTTTAATACTCATATAAATTATACCGTTACTACAATTATTAAAATACCATAGCAAATTAATTACCTTATCTGTATAAATGTAAAATGAGAGTACCATTAATGATAGCAATATTGAACCCAGCTCAAACTCCACGGGCGGGAAGGCATTTTTGGTATTATATTCCACATTCTAATAAACTTACAATCTGTAATAAACTTTTACAATCTGTACTTCATGACAAAGAAATGCCATGTGGTGCTTAAGTGTAATATACTCTAAAATAAAATATCTTAAACCAACAAAAATCTGATTATAAAAAAAAAAATGGTTGCATTATTGCATAAATAGTTAATATAAATCTTGCATATCCTGTATTACTAAGCCCTATGAATACTATCATTACAGCATTGTTGACGATGTATTTTGTAAGGGTATTAAAAATGTGAAAAAGCTAATGTACTTATTACAATGGATATTAAATGTTAAATAATGAATGTAAATGACTATGGATTTAATTCTACATCATTAAAAAGCTGAATAGTTAAATACAATGACATGTATTTTGTACAAATATGATATATATCACAGATTTTTTTATAAACTCAGTTGACATAATAAGATGATAACCTTAAATTGTGGTATCGTTCATGTAAACTTAAAACAGAATATCACAGTAAGCATTATAAATAGAACTTCAAGAACTACAAAATTATACAAAAGCCTTAATAGCAGCCATCACCATAAAAGTTTAACAGCATCTGTAGAAGTTGGTATAAAATGCTAAAAGCCTAAATTATCTATGTCTAAATCATTTAATAGGAGCTATTCTAGTTAAACAAAATCTCTGTGAAAAGAATGAAAAACATATAAAAAAAGTTCACACTCACAATATAAAATCTAACTTCTCCAAGTTAAAACAGCCTCGAAATATCTGTACATTTTCTTGTTCCAGTAAACTTAAGTCCTTTACTGAGTCAAGAAGGCAATTACCATGTATGTACATGCACCTTCACTGTAAATTAAGTTGTTCAGTAACTATGGAATACATTGAAACCTATTTATGGAACAATAAGATCTGATATGTAGAATATTTAATGACAAATGAAACGTTTACATTGAGACAGATTTAACAGACCTATAACATCCAACATCCCCATTTCTAAGGCAATCAATTTTGTCCTACAATTCCAAATGCTATATAATTATTTAAGCACTTGTTTCCTCATCAGGGTTTGTAATAAAAACTGCACCAGTACTCTCTCCAATTGTCTCCTTTTCATCACTTACAACTTCATTCGTTTCTTCCTTTCCTCCATTCTCAAAATCATCTGCACAAGCATGACTTTGTGCATCAAGGCTCTCTGCTTTTGGATCAAACTCCTCATGTTCAGGTGTAACAGTGTCTGTACTATTGGATTCAAAAGACTGGAACACTTCTGTGTGTTCATTGAATGATACACGCTTTTTCATGCTGCCATTCAAGTCTTCCCTTGGTGATGTTGCTTCATTCTCATCATCATCTTTTCCACCTGTTTCACTGTGTTGAAATTCAGTACTTTCATGCAATTCTGGTTTCAAGTCAAAGGTTTCATCTCTTTTACTTTCCTTCAAAATGCCAACCAGACTTGGATCAACATCTGCAACAATTGTGACGCTCTCCTGAACATTATTATGTTCCTCATTACTATCTGGAATCACTTGGCTATGATCACTTAAACCAGTTATTTTATCTAAATGTAGATGTTCCACTTGTTCCTTCAGTTTTTCAATATCATTGCGTAGTTGTTCATCTTCTTTCTTTGCTGTGTCAGGTTCAGGTTCAGTCCTCGGAGAATCAATCTGCAGTTCATTTAAATTACCATAAGTCTTATAATGACTATGTGCTGTAACTTCTTCATCAATACCATTAACTGTTTCATTGTTACTTGCACTGCTCAAAACAGGTGGCTCAACATTTCCACTACCTTCATTATTAGCAGAAGCTTCATTTGCTTGATCAACCCTTGCATCTTCTTTGATTTTGTCCTCACTGACAGCTGTCTTCACATTTTCTTTCATACTTTCATCAGATGAAGAATCAGAGGAATCAGTCCTTGCCCTTGGCGAGTACATGAGTTCAGTTATTTTAGGTTGATGTTTCTCCTCCTCTCTTTCAATATACTTCTCTGGAAATCTTCCTCCACCTGTCAGAACATATTTCTTTGGTTCACTGCTATAATTTAAATTATTCTCATTACTGTATCTCGTTATATCCTCTTTCATCTCTTTTCTATACTTTTCTATATCCTCGTCAGAAACACCTTCCCTAATAAGCTCTGCATTCAATAGCGCTCTCTGCTCAATTTCATCCAAGTTTTTTGTAACAACATCAGCAAATATTCTCCTCTGTCTTTCAACAAGGTGCTGCGGAATTCCTTTTTCAGGAGTAAATGGGATGGAATAAGGATTAGAACCATCTACACCATCTGTGGCATAGGGGTTTGTGTTGTCTTCATTGTTCATGATGTTGTCCACTCTCTGTGGTATAATTGCCTTCCTAGGAGACTTTGCTGACCTTTTTGGGGAAGGTGGGACTCTTCCCCTTGATGGTGCAGTGGAAGGTCGCTGAAGCTGCTTTACAGTCAGTGCAGGCTGATCACTGTCACTCCGGTCACTCTCCAACCTGTATGCACTTCTTGGTCTTTCCGGTGCCTCTCCATCAAAGTCACCACCACCAAATGATTTATTAGCTTTCTCATCAAAATGCTTTATTCCAGTATCAATCCTTTTTCTCATTTTTAATTTATCCTGCACCCTCCTCTTTCCTAACTCAGGAATGATTCTCTCCAGTTCAGGATCAGATTTTGCCAGTTCTCTCTGTTTCTCAGCTGCCTTGTGTTTCTTCAATTCTATATCTAGTTCTCTCTTCTTTTTCACCCAGTCCTCATATGACATCCTAGCCTGGTTGCCCCTATCTGTTTCGCCATCATCTTCACTCTTGTTTCCTTTATCCGCATTGTTTTTCGCCGGTGTAGGGCTCTTCCCCCTCACCTCCATTCTCAGTTTAATCTTTCCTGCCACCGGTCTCTTATATATGAACTTCGTCTGTGGCGGATGCGGTTCCTGATGTAGGCTCTCAGCTTGTTTATTTTCTTCATCTATCTCTCTCTTCATGTGGATCTGTTGACGCACATGCTCAGGTGTCTCTTCTCCCTTCAGCTGGTGTTTATCAATATGGATGTCATTTGGCCTCTTAATGGGGGCAGACTGGGGTCGTATCCTCATAGCATCACCTTTGGAAAATACAACAACACATCTTTGAAACATATACTTTAAAAAACATATTCAGGTACAATACTTCTAAAATAAGTTGATGATTAGAGATCGTACCATTCTAGACTCAAGCTTTCTTTTAAGTACAGTATGAAGTACGTAGATAATGAGAGATCGTACATTCTAGACTCAAGCTTTCTTTTAAGTACAGTATGAAGTACGTAGATAATGAGAGATCGTACTATTCTAGACTCAAGCTTTCTTTTAAGTACAGTATGAAGTACGTAGATAATGAGAGATCGTACATTCTAGACTCAAGCCTTCTTTTAAGTATAGAATGAAGTACATAGATATTAAATGAGAGATAGTACCATTTTAGACTCAAGCTTTCTTTTAAGTACAGTATGAAGTACGTAGATAATGAGAGATCGTACTATTCTAGACTCAAGCTTTCTTTTAAGTACAGTATGAAGTACGTAGATAATGAGAGATCGTACTATTCTAGACTTTAGCTTTTTTTATGTACAGTATAAAGTACATAGATAATGAGAGATCGTACCAATTTAGACCTTTTTTTTAGTACAGTATTAAGTACGAAGGTAATGAGGGATAATATCATTTTTATGAAGCAGTCAAATATATATGAGTTATCAAGTCGACGATAAACCAAATATATTTAATTACGTATATTGTTTTGAAAATAGAGCCTTTGACATAATAACAGTTATCAGTTAAATATTTATCCGATGTACATGTAATGTACTATGTCTATGATCTGCATATTTTAAATGATCAGCCCAATACAACATGAAATAATTCATGTGATTCTAAAATATTTAGTTTTAATTACTATCTTGAATGTTCAACCAAAAGCATGAAAAGCATATTTTGTTTGAATTATTTCTTTATTATTTGCAATATCTTCGAACGCACTCCATGAACTACCTGTACAAGTAGTGTCCAATAACTGGAATGTTTTGTCTGTACTGTAGTTAAGTTACGCAATACCCACCAGGTAGGCTGTTGCTGCAGTTCCTCTCCTGTTCCATCTCCTGTTTCTCGCGCCGCCTCTCTTCCTGGCACTTCTTTGTCAACACCTTGTTCTTTTCCCGCATCCACACCTTCACCTGTACACAAAAACAAGGTAGTCATAAACGAGGGCTCAGCAGAAAACTGACAAAACTCTTTCTATATTTATATTGAAATATGTCCATCTTGGATTGAGCCCTCAATAACCCGATTACCTTTAAGACATACCAACTCTAAACTCATTAAACTATAAAACAAGAGGGCCATGATGGCCCTAAAACGCTCACCTAACCAAAGGGCCACAACTCTGTGATAAAGCATTAATAAAAATGTTAAAATTTAAACATATTTTTACTGATGACTATGCCTCGTTTTATATTTTTAAAGGGTCATGCAATGAAGCTACCTGTAAAGTTTCATTGAATTTGGCTTTGTAGTTTCAGAATATTTTTTAAAGCAAAACAGTGAATCGGCCATTTTGTTGTTGTTAATCAATTTCAAATCTCAATCTCAAATATTAATCTTTGAAAAGTTTTTGCATTAGGTGCTCTGAATTGTATTCCTCCGTCTGCAGATCGAGTTGGGATCTCTAATCATAGAAGTACTTGGGGTTTACCTATACGTTTATCATTATTTGTTTTATTGTTAAGTTTCCTCAAGTCAATGCATACTTTGATAAGATTTACCTTTTGCGTTATATTTTTATTTAGGATTGTTAGGATAAAAGTGAGGTTTGTGCACTTAAACTGGTTCAAATCCCCATTAAATTTACATTTTACTGATCGTTCCAAGGCGGTACCTAACAATCCTTGATAAACATACCTAGTTTTTTATATATAGTATGTATGCACCTTGCTGCTTGTGGAGTTTTGTGCTGTTCTTCCATGTTTCTTGTTTGTGATTTTATGTTGTATGTCTTTGGCGTTTACCCAGTGCCATTAAACCGGGTTTTTGTTTGAACTTTTTGCTACTGGGCTTGTTTCTGTAGCTTTTCGCATAAATATTGTTGTAGAGGGTCATGCAATGAAGCTTTCTGTAAAGTTTAATTGAATTTGGAGTGGTAGTTTTAGAGGAGATGTTTTTTTAAAGCAAAACAGGAAGTTGGCCATTTTGTTGATGTTGTTGGTGTTGTTGTTGATCAATCGTGACCCCTTGTTGAATTTTTGTATAGGGTCACCCAAGGAAGATTCCTGTAAAGTTTCATTGAACTTGGAGTGGTAGTTTCAGAGGAGATGTTTTTTTAAAGCAAAACAGGAAGTCAGCCATTTTGTTGTTGATGCTATTGTTGTTGTTGTTGCTCAAACTTGACCCCTTGTTGTATTTTTGTAAAGGGTCTTGCAAGGAAGCTTCCTGTAAAGTTTCATTGAATTTGGACTGGTAGTTTCAGAGGAGATGCTTTTTATAGCAAAACAGGAAGTCAGCCATTTTGTTGTTGTTGTTGTTAATCAATCGTGACCCCTTGTTGTATTTTTGTAGAGGGACACCCAAGGAAGCTTCCTAGTTAGTTTCAGAGGCGATTTTTTTTAAGTCATTGTTGACGGACGGACGGAAGGATTGACTGACAGACGGACGATGGACAAAGACCGATCACAATAGCTCACCTTGAGCACTTCGTGCTCTGGTGACCTAAAAATCTTCAAAAATTGTTTGTCTACAGTGGTATGACCAAATCATCTTAACTTTTTATATGCATGTTTGTTCCTTGTTTTATTTGAAGTCATGGAGTTATGTAACCAAATTGTGTGAAGGCTGTTAACAACTACTGTAGGAAGTATTAAGTCAATTAATTGAAGGGTATAGAAGTAATTAAAGAAAATCCAAACTTGCCCTTAAACTTTTACCAGACACAATGTGCCCTTTTTAATTTCTCCATTCTTCGGATGTTTAGAAGAATAAAATCCTTTAACTTAAAAAAAAGGTGTTGTGTTTAGTCATAAACAAAATTATTTAACTGCAGGAGCAAAAAACAACAATCCTGGAATGTTTAAGCAGTTACAGTTAAACTTTTTTTAGGACATGATCATGATCAAAGGGTAACACAGATGATTGGAGTATTGGGCTGGATTTCATACAACCGAGGTCATAGCATGTTAGTTTTATATATAAACAGAATAACCGGTGAAATCTACAAATATTTGGGATACGTCAAACATATTTTTACCATATTATGCATATTTAACCAAACATCAATAGTTAGCAATCAAATTATCAGGGATGATAAAAGAGCCGAGTTGCCAATCCTGAAAATGTCTGCGTGGGGTTCAGGGGGCCGCTCAAGGCCCCCGATGGGTCCAGGGCAAAGCCCTGGTGGGGGGACAAGGGGGGCAAAGCCCCCCCGAAGCTTTCCGTATTTCAGGGTTTCCAATACCTTTTTTTGCCTTAGAATAGTGTTCAAGGTTACACCTTTCGGTTTGGTAGATATAATTATGTTCAACACGAGACATCCACAATCAGAACAATTATCAGCAATCTTAGCAGTGAAGTTTAACACCTTTGTCTTTAAACAAAGTTAAATTTACTTTTTTTTACCTGAAGTCACAGGCATTAGACATGTACCTGACATTTTGGTTCAGTTGTCCACTTCCCATAAAACTCAACTGACTATGATCAAATGCATGTGTATGAACAGTCTACACTGTGGGATGTTTGATTTATAATAATGAACAACATATCAATTATCATGCTTGCAAATGTTTATTGTAAAAGTGTTATTTATTCAATTTTTATGTATCATAAGAGTATTTAATCCATTTTCTGCACATTTGATGAGAATATAATGTTATTAATTATTATATATATTATTCCAAGTAATATCCAAACGGGACGTAAATGCTTTGGCAGCGTAGCCGTTGTGGACATGGTGGACTTTGACGTATTCTGGTCCCCAAGCCAGATTTTTTTTCCACTCATGGTGTTACATGAGTCCAGTAGTACACAAACTAGATTTCCCAAGGCAAAGTCTCTCAAACAGGCTTTCAAATTCTATGAAAAATGATTCAGAATCAGCCCTTGTGAATTTTAAGGAGGCCAAATGTCTCAACACTATTTCTTTCTCTATAGCAGAAAAATAGCTGCAACAGTTTTCTCATTGTTTGTGTTTGTTGACTTGTCTAAGTTGAAACAAAACCGAGTTTCACGTAACTCCTCCACATGTTCATCATTGAAATGGCTAGCCACTCCGTAAGTCATCTTGTATGATGCTGTACACCTTTGAAGTTTTAATTCGCTGAGAGCTTTTGTATCTTTGGCAAGTGTCTTAACTTCTCTTAAGTAAGACTCACTACTGCGGTGCCAGGGAGCATGTTCAGCCATAAATCCAAGTATCGTGGCCTCTGCATTGAATTGTCAGTCATTGACAGGAACAACTGGATGCACTGGCTAAGGTGTCTGTTCATCCCTGACTTTTGGAACCATCAACATACCTGGAAATACAAATTATAACTATAGAATTTAAATCTCAATCAAACTGGGTCCTCAAGAAGTTTTGTTGAACTGTCTCAAATAGAAAATAAAATGACTGCTCCTACGTAATATATATTACTACTACAAAATATTTATTCATTTTTTTTTACATTTTGAACCAACCCAATTTTCATTTGAACCTCCCATTATAGTCAACAGCCACTTCTTATTGAGAACAATGCTTCAAACATTATGAGAACAATAAAGAAACGGTTTACAGCGTAAACTTCAATCGGCCAAATAAAATTTGTAAAATAAAAATCGATTATTATTACACAATCCGAATCGGGATGTCCGAAATAATGCTACATGCGCAAAAATCATTCTCAGTTTGATCATATTCTATTAACTTAAAAGGAAACGTTTCGGGAATTTCTCTTAAAAATAAATGCCAAATATACCTTTAAAATCGACGAATCGATGTTTTTAGAAGTTGGTGGTGGTCGTTTTTTTCCAATTTTCGTTTGTTCGTCTTCTTCGTCGTCTGTCATATCCGGATACGACCATCCGGATACTGTCTTCTAGTCCCATCGGTAATTTCCGTAATCACCGGATCCTATCTTAACCAATCATATAGCTCGATTGCCAAGACGTAAATAGGTTCGTTAATTTCCGGCTTTACACTTCCGGAAAACTCACCTTTCGTACCCATATTGTTCGAACTGAGCTCGAATCGCTCCCTGTACCCCCCCCCCCCCCCAAAAAAAAATCAACGGATTTACATTGATCTCAAAATCGATCCGTGAGGCCTTAAATCCGGAATTCCGGATTAATCCGGAATTTTATCATCCCTGAAGTAATAAAAAGGTTATTTAATATGATTCAGAAAATGCCCAGTACTTTTTCAACAAAGATTTCATTTTATTGCCTAGTAACTTGAAAGTGGGATTTGTTCATGTTTTTCAAAAAATGAAAAGATAAACGTTTGAACTGTTACAATTTTGGTATTGTAAAAATGAGTTCAGCTATAATATGATGCCAAAGTTTCCCATGAAGTGTTTTGAAAGTCATTGGTAGTTAACATGTATTTTTATGTAAATCATATTTGGCATGATGGCAACAACTGACAATTTAAAACAAAACAAAACTTAAATATCTTTTTCTGCATTCTTTTAAGGACTACTCACATATTTCTGAGACTCTATCCTCTTCTCCAGTTTCTCGTTGGCCTCTTCAATAAGTTTTTCCCGTTCCTCCCTCTTTTTGCGTCGCTCCTCCTTCGCCTTTTGTCGGTAAGTCTTGTCCTTCTCCTTCAGCCACTTGCGCAGCTTCTCATTGTCCGTGTACTTTATGTGGTGATCGATGTGAGGCTTTGTTGCACGAGGGGTAGAACTTGCTGAAGACGGTTTGCTGCTTGGGTAGCTAAGTCGCTCTGAATCATCTTCTGTGTCTGATTTCTTTGATTTCAGAGTTGCTTCAATCTTTTTCTTTTTCTTCTTTTTGGTATTTTTAGCACTCGAAGGCCTATCTGCATTGATGTCAGTGCGTATTCTGTTGGTTTGTCTTAAATGCTCAGCTGTCATTACACTGCGTAGTGTTACATAGGCAGGATCATCTGCAAAACAAAAGTGTGAGATGGATTTTCTACATCTCAAATGAAAATGAAGAAAGTCTGTAAAATGTATAAACATTAGGAAGATAAAATAGCATTGAGAATAGTCTTTATCAGTACAACACACCTATTGTTTTAGGAATACATTGTTTTCATCTATTAAACATGATATTATACATATTGATTCAACTTAAAGACACTTGATCAACATTAATTATATGCACTATATCTTCACCCAAATATATTAAACCTAAAAGTAAACAACTTACAGACACTGGAGTCTTTGTCACTCTCGCCATAGTGACTGCTGGTAGATGGTTTGGCTGAGGAGGGTCGATGTGAGCGATTTCGCACATCTGCCGGAAGACTGCGTGGGATAATGGTGGCTGACGAGTGGTGACCGTGACTGGCAGCTGTGTACTGGTCGTTGAGAAGCTCCATCTGGTAGATATGGTGACGAGTCACATGACTTTTCTGGTCGACAAAGGAACACTGCATCAGTTCCTCTAGCTCACTATACTTCTGGTGAAGTTTACCTTCAAGGTAAAGATCAGGGTCTATTTGAAAAACTTTATAATTTTGTCGCTTTTTTCTTGACAATAAAGGCTTTAACTTTTTGGTTGCTTTGGTTTTGGAAGGTCTTGGTGGTTTTGTGTCACTTCTCTTGCTTTCCATCTCATCCTCTGATGAACTACTCAATGATGATGTTGACCCATCTTCAACTGGAACTCTGCGCAGGTTATCTGAACTTTCTGATTCCGACCTTCCTTTTCGATGAGCTTGTTTATCATTTACATTGGATGACTCATTATCCTTTTTTCCTTCATCATTTGATGTATATGAATCTGAACTAGAGGTACTACTGTCCCGTCTTCTTGAGTCATTTCTATTTTTATTTTCTCTGTCACTGCCTTTGTCTGAATCAAAAAAGTCGTCTGATTCAGGTTTGTCATTTTTTTCTCTTGATTCACTTGAACTAGATCTTGATCTAGACCTTGACCTATAATTCTTTTTCTTCCTTGTATATTCCTCAGATGAGGAGTAAGTGTCTGAGGAATAATTACGCGGTGACCTTGGCCTTTGACCTTTAGCAGAAGAAGCCCTTTGCTTTGCACTTTTAGCTCTTCCCCTGGAAGTACCTGGTCTACCATTCATAACTTTGTTCGCATTACTTTCAGTTCTGTTAAATTTATTATAATCTGCCGAATAAGGCCTTTGCAGCTTCTTTGTCTTTGTTGTTAACCTTTCATTGGAATTTGATCTTGACCTTGGTTTCTTCATTTTCTTTCCCTTAAAACCAGCAATGGGATTGCCCTTCTTAATCTGTGGTGTTTTCTCAGAATCCTTCATTTTGAATTCAGTAAATGATGCACTGAGACTGTTTTCCCTCACTATCTGTTGTTTATCTGTATCGTAGAACTCAGGTGACCCACTGCCGTCAGTATTCTCGTCTCTAGGGTCGGGTATTACAACATTTGGCTGCGCCTGAGCCCTTTTCTCCTCCTCCTGGATAACAGATTCAAGAAGGTTCAAACTGCGGGGCCGAGGGGGCAAGCCAGGGTCACTCATCTCATGATCCTGAAATACAACCACAAAGTTAAAGGTCATAATATAAAGCATTCCTGGGTAATCATGTCTGCAGTAATTTCCCCTTCAATCATCCATTTTCGAAATCAGTGTCTGTTACACGTCCAATTTAATCAATTTCTTACCTTGCTTTGCATGGTTCCAGAAGATTCAACTAAT
This sequence comes from Mya arenaria, assembly GCF_026914265.1. Classification (NCBI taxonomy): domain Eukaryota; kingdom Metazoa; phylum Mollusca; class Bivalvia; order Myida; family Myidae; genus Mya; species Mya arenaria. The sequence goes on along the minus strand of NC_069125.1, from coordinate 54,662,777 downwards.
TTGATTGTTCCCAACACTCTAGTCTCAATAGGCATTTGCTGCTTTAGTATCATTGGATCAATTTAATCAAATTCATCAATCTATCCCGGAGTCCAAGGTAATAATACTTGAATTTTATCAAATGACTATTTTGGCTTTGTTTGCAAATGAAAATGGTATGATTGATCATTTTGATTTGTGTAAGGCACATATTGGATAAATAAAGAAAATATTGAGCAAGCCATAAATGGGTTCGCTAACTTTTTCTTAACCAAACAAATAACAATTCACTTAGTTTGCTTCAATTCATACCTTAAAGACTTTCCATCACATTCGTTACAAAATAATATGTTTTTTGGCAGACATTATGCTTGTCTAGACTTAACTTTTTTCAGTTATCAAAATCAAACTTGAGAACGTATTTAAGCTAATTGAAATAAGCCTTTTATGCTTGAGAAGTTTCAAGAAACTAGGGCCTGATGTTTACTTTTCAAACAGTTTTCAAAATTGCAGTGACTGGCACAATAACAACGGAATATGATTAACTTCAGATGTTATAAAACTATTTACTTTAATTACAAGGCAAACAAAACAGATATTTGATACATCACAGAAACCTTGACAGATTGTTCAAAGCTGTTGGATCAATACACAGTAAACAAAACTGCCTTTTGTTCATAAGTAATCAATTATTAATTAAGTGCATTATTGCTTATTTTTCATTCTTGAAACCCAATAGGGTAATCTTTAGGATAGAATGTACTACCGCAATAGCCTACAAACCCTTCTGCATTTATGTAGCACTATCTAAATCTTAAAGGTGCACAACATCGATAGGTCGATTCAATTTTATTTTGTTTTTATTTTAATGCATTATCATTTTAAAATCATTTGACTTTAAAGATCAAAACAAAATGGCATATGAATTGTGTACAGATAAAATAGATTAGCCTTTGAATTAATAGCTATGTAGCCACAAATCCACAAAATATTGCTTTTTTTACATCAACCTATGTTGTGCGCCATTAAATAACAGTCATCAAACAGACAAAGACTTAAATAAAGAATTTTAACTACCAGTTCTACTTTCTTATACAAAGACAGACTCTATGGTGGTCTAGCTTCAAGAGCATTGTCTACAAACTGCAAGAACTTAACCATCCTTGTCTGTACACAATGAGTCTATAAAGTTGTTTCAGTACCCATGTAGACAATCAAAATACTGGCGACCTACAGTATTTAAATTGTAAAAATGATATTATTTAACTAGGAAGGTGTTTATCAGACAGTTTAATCACCTGGAATTTGGTCTCATCGATCTATCATTTTAGGATCAGAATATTTATAGACAGGATATATTAATATGCTCATTAACTATATTATGCATACTGCATGAGGTCTGAACTTCAGTGTGACCTTGATCTTTCTGCAAAGTTAACATTTTGTACTGAAAAAGCAGACAGATTTATATCAAAGTCTTGTATTATAAACATAAAATATGTGCATGTGACCTTTGAAACTTGTATATGACATGTCTTCTCAGCGCACACCATCACTGTATATTTTTGTGTTAAGTTATTTAAATTCCCTGTCCAAGACAGCCTTGTCATGAAACACTTTAGTTAGTGAATGAATGTATGCTTTGACCTCTAAATGTGACCTTGATATATAAACTATAGACTGTAGTATTGTTACCAAAGCACAAGTCATTAATTTAAAACCAATATTATTCAGAATCCCACAGTCACATCAAATATCATTATCAGTATTTAAATTCCCAATAAAAGTTGTTGTTTTTTTACATACATATGTATATATAAGTATGGCTAAGTCTGTAGTTGCATACGCATGTATAGTTATCTCAATGTGAATATCAGTCAAATTCTTAATGGCAGATTACTGCAGAGAATTTAACATGCATTGAAGCAAATGTGTTATTTGAAAACTTTGTGTTATGACCATTAAAATGGCCCTTGTGAACAGAAACATAGTTTATTCTTAGGTAACATTTCTGAAGTTTCATTGATTTATCAAAGGAACAGCATGACTCAAGTGATTAAATTGAGTTGAAATCTAGACTAGCTGGCCCTTGTGAACAGAAACATAGTTTATTCTTAGGTAACATTTCTGAAGTTTCATTGATTTATCAAAGGAACAGCTTGACTCAAGTGATTAAATTGAGTTGAAATCTGGACTTCAGCTAGAAATGCTAAGTTATTTGAAAGCAACTTAGCATTTCTATTTTCTGAAGCTTTGAATGTTCATGGCTTTGAATAAGTTCAGAAAGAAACAGTGAAACAGCTAGATGCCTTTCCAAATCAAATAAAACCAATGCAGCATTCGGCAATTTGGCATTTATTCTTACAAAAGTTTTAAATATCACCAGGAAATAAGTATTTAAGAGTTGCAGTCATAAACCTGCATCCATTTATGTACAGATAGTTTTGATTTAACAACAAGTGACCAATTAAATTGTAGCTTTGTTTTATGTTCGCATGAATGGCAAGATGACAAATGTAACTCTTTAAAGTGCTGAAACTCTGCCTAAAGCCTCTGCATGGGGAGTACAAATGACCATCCCTTAGGTGCAAAATGACTTTCCAAACAGCAGCCAACAGATTGGTCTGGCCCAAACTGTTAGCTCAAGTTTTTATATAGCAACAAATTATTCCTTTTAAAACCATGCTTCCCTTATATTATTGATACAAGTAAAAACAAATATATGTGGCCTATTTCAAAACACTAGCATTCCTGTATACATACTAAAAAGATAAAGTATATAATTGTAAAGTTACCATTGTAAATTAACTGTAAAAATCAAGAAGGAACACTGTTAGACATGGGTTTTTTCATGCAAATCATACCGTTTAAATAATTATCAATTAACCTACCCATTAAATTTGGGTAAATAAACACATGGAACAAATCCAACAACTGCTTATCCTGATATCACATTCCTTGGATTAAGAGGCACACCGGTACACAAATTAACAGAATGCAACTAGACCTGGCACGTTTTTGAGAATATTTTTCTTGAAATCTAGTCGAAAAGGCAATATTAACATACGACACAAGTGATACAACATAAATGAACACTATTTTACCGATCTAATATACTACCTTAATTGATGCTTTATCCTGGATACGTGAATCATGAAAATACACACTGTTTTTCTGTTATGACAATGTACATACTTCCATGTTGTTTACAGTGCTCCCAGGAGAGCACCGGTTGGCTGTTCCCTTCAAAACCTACTCCCTCCCCCTCGGACACTTTGATCAATATTTCGATCCAAAATAAGAATAGTTTATGAAAGAAAGCTATGTAGTTGTGTCGAGTTAACTATTATCGATCTTAATCAATATCCAAAATGGAATGACATGTCTAAAGAATGGAAATTCTGACAATCATAATGTCGTTGGAAGAGCTGTCTATATTGATTTGACAGTCTCGCGGGATCACATGCTGTTATGGAGACGTTTACACTGTTTCAAAATGGCGGACCAAAGCTGTCAAAAATAAATTTCCATTAAAAATGTTACATTATTATAAATTGTGAATGCAAAACGTACGTATATATTACCATTCGAATATTTTAATACTTTTATTAAAACAAATACCGTAATATGACAATAAGGACTTGGTTATCAAATGAGACCATAACATGGTTGAAACAGGTGCCCCAATTATAAAAGATTAACACTGGTTGATTAACACAAAGACAACATGACATACTGATTAAGATATATATGAGAGTCCTTGTTACAATTAAGTCAATGACAAAGACTTTTGTCGAGGTCATCATTGTCCATTAAACATGTGTGACAGCTTTGAGTACAGGTTAAGCTGGAAATACAGGTTCATCATTTTACATGTACATGTATGTATCATTAGCTCAGTTGGTAGACGTGCAAGGAAGGGATCATATGTTCAATCCCTTGTCAGGTTACTTACTGTTCTACGCATGTGACAAATGTCTTTTGACAAAAATCAAGGAAAATCATTAGTGATGTCACAATAATGGTTTGTATGTACATTATTAAATAAGTGCTAAAATTTTCCATTAAAACATAAATTTCCCCTGATTTCAGTTGCTATGTTGACAGCCAACATGCCAACGATAGAGGAAAGGGAAAACCTCATGAAACCCCAGGACGTCCACCATCCTGGATTTCACCCTCGTCCCATACAACGGCTGGCCGTAAGGAAACCACCAAAGACCATGCTCAACATTGAATGTAACCATTATCTTCGTTCAAACACTGAAACGTTTGCACATGGTCATCCAACTGTTGAGTATAAACTATGGCTGGAGGCTGGGAAGCATGATGCTCCTTTTCCTCAGAGGCCAGATGAAAGTTTTAATGCAAATGTCTGGAGAAACTTTCGAAGGCAGTATGGTTTCCATACAAGTGCTGGCGGCAAAATGTCAGACATTATAGCAGCAATGTATCCGCTTAATATTCCCTCCCCCTCTAAAGTAGGTCAACAAACATTTGAAAAGTACATCAGAGAAACCAGACTGTTCAATGATGATAAATTCAAGTCAATGGCAATGTCAAGAACTAAGGCAGACTTAGAGGAGTTCAGAAAACTGAGGATCAAAAGTATGAGTAGGAATCCCCCAATAGATGAACAAGGTATGGTTCACATTTTTTTTTTGAATTCGAAATGCCAATTTGGCAGCACTAAACTTAATATTTTACATTTTGATGTTAACATCTTTAAATAATTGTATAACTTAAACATCTATGAAAAATATAATATGCAATTAATATGTATAGCATACATCACTTTAAATATTTAGGCATATTTTTTAGATCGATATGGCAATATTTTATTTGAACGTCATTTTTATTTGTTACTGTAATATAAATGCATGCCTGTACTGTTTCATGTACAAGTACAATGCTGTAACAATTTGGTTCATTATCTTTTGTAATAAATTTCATAAACTTCCATAAAAAGCATTGTGTTTGCCTTACTAACACTTGGTTCTAGAAGAATTCTATGGCTTATAATTATCTAATCTGTATCAAAATGCCTGCCTTAAATGATAAAATTATACTTAGGACCTTTGTATTTTATGTTTCCACTTGATCTCCTTCAGGTCATATTCTACCACCTGAGAATTTCAAGAAGTATGAACCCCACTTGATAAAGCCTGTTGAGCGCCCGCCCACTCCTCCACCCCCAAACCAGAAGACGGACTCTCTTGGTCAGCGATACGTACCAAAGTCCCGACCCCACCTGTGGAAGCTGTCATACAAGATTAACAACCCAGAGTATGACTCTGTTAAGAAGGAGATCAGAAAGAGAAAGGAGCTTGAAGGCCGGATGAAGGAGAGAGAGCGCCAGAGTCCTGGTCACCAGATTGGCCAGATAGCCCCCTCCCCTGTCAACCCTCCAGCCTCTGTCACTTGAATAGAATACTTGATAATGATATAATATGTGGTCTGTGGTTCTTATCATGACTGTGTGAAGTGGTTTAACATACCTAAGGAAGTGATATGATTTTACTAAAACAGAACCTGTTGACAACTTTCAGTATTTGCCATGACAGTAAATAGTATGAAACTCTAAGGAAATTCTTTGTTTCTGAATGGTGAACAGCATTTATATTTTCTGTAAGATCTTGTAAATAATAACAGCTCTCAAGTTTGAAACATAGTATTCTGTTTTCTGATTCTCATGTTAACCTTTTTGTGATACTTTAAGTGAATGGGCATTCACTGCTGAACTACTCTTTATAACTGATAATTGAATTCCATTAAAGGCTGGATAATTTAACAAGCTCTTTTCTGCCCAGTACTTTGTAGAATTTCTATTCATGCTTTGAACACTCACCAGTAAGACTTTATTTAGATTTGTACACATTTAATAGAAATTGTTGTGTTCATGATCACTCTAAATAAATCATGTTTTCAGATTTTATGTATTTTATTACAATATTTTAACATACATATTTATTGTTTCAGTTATGTGTGCCTTACTTGAACTTGACCCATATAAGTGTTGATGTGACTTACACTTGTTATTGTTAATTCAATCTTTTGACACATATTTTATGTTTATTTTATAAAAAAAAAACATTCTTGCAATACAAAGTATAACATTAGTGAAATATTAATGAAGCCTTGATCTTTTCTGTGATATGTTTAGGTATGTTTTATTTTTTGTCGATGTAAATAGCTGAAATGAATAACATACCTTTTTAAATCTTTGTTTTTTATAACATTACATGTACCATTATGTTAGTTATTTTTGTTGTTGCAATTAAAACAGAAAAAAACATTTTTTTTGTTGGTCAATAAGTCAATTACTTGAATCATTGTAATTGCAACTGTGCAACATTAATACCACTGTTGGGGCAAAGCTATGCCTAACAAGCCCACCTACATGTACATCACAATGATATACAAGATGTGTCAGCAAGCAACAACAGAAACTCGCCTTGATCATTTCCATAAGAATGTCTTTATTGGTCTGACATCTGTCATGCATACAATCATGTACCTCTATATTAACAGTCAAATAATAAGAGTACATGTTAATATGTACATTTCCTGATTTCCTGAATGGTAACAATTATGTACCAAGTTTCATGAGTTTGTTAAATTCCACAGTCATGACAACAACCATAACAATACCTTAATTTCCTTCTTCAAAAAAACAAACTAGGTAAATAATAAGTACATGTTAAGTTAAAGACATTTCATTTATTTTCCCTAGGATATGCTACAAAAATGATAAGTTTGTTCAAACAAAATAATTTCGGTAACATTAATGTAACTAGCTTTTAATGACGGGCACTGGAGGAATTTCCCTGGATCCACCTTACTTACAAAATGTAACGTATTAAGAGCACTTCTGCATTTTGTGTTCATTTTTCAACTTCTGCTTGTGAAGATAATTTAATTAACCTGCCTAGCATCTAAGTTATAAAGCAAGACCATTTTATAACTGTTCAAATTATGTAAACATTGTTGATGATGAATTCATTCTTTCAGAAAAATCAGAATTTACGAAACTAACATAAAAATTTTGGTATTAACCATTGAGGATCAAAAGTATGAGTAGGAATCCCCCAATAGATGAACAAGGTATGGTTCAAAAAAAAAATTTGAATTCGAAATGCCAATTTGGCAGCACTAAACTTAATATTTTACATTTTGATGTTAACATCTTTAAATACTTGTATAACTTAAACATCTATGAAAAATATAATATGCAATTAACATGTATAGCATACATCACTTTAAATATTTAGGCATATTTTTTAGATCGATATGGCAATATTTTATTTGAACGTCATTTTTATTTGTTACTGTAATATAAAGGCATGCCTGTACTGTTTCATGTACAAGTACAATGCTGTAACAATTTGGTTCATTATCTTTTGTAATAAATTTCATAAACTTCCATAAAAAGCATTGTGTTTGCCTTACTAACACTTGGTTCTAGAAGAATTCTATGGCTTATAATTATCTGATCTGTATCAAAATGCCTGCCTTAAATGATAAAATTATACTTAGGACCTTTGTATTTTATGTTTCCACTTGATCTCCTTCAGGTCATATTCTACCACCTGAGAATTTCAAGAAGTATGAACCCCACTTGATAAAGCCTGTTGAGCGCCCGCCCACTCCTCCACCCCCAAACCAGAAGACGGACTCTCTTGGTCAGCGATACGTACCAAAGTCCCGACCCCACCTGTGGAAGCTGTCATACAAGATTAACAACCCAGAGTATGACTCTGTTAAGAAGGAGATCAGAAAGAGAAAGGAGCTTGAAGGCCGGATGAAGGAGAGAGAGCGCCAGAGTCCTGGTCACCAGATTGGCCAGATAGCCCCCTCCCCTGTCAACCCTCCAGCCTCTGTCACTTGAATAGAATACTTGATAATGATATAATATGTGGTCTGTGGTTCTTATCATGACTGTGTGAAGTGGTTTAACATACCTAAGGAAGTGATATGATTTTACTAAAACAGACCCTGTTGACAACTTTCAGTATTTGCCATGACAGTAAATAGTATGAAACTCTAAGGAAATTCTTTGTTTCTGAATGGTGAACAGCATTTATATTTTCTGTAAGATCTCGTAAATAATAACAGCTCTCAAGTTTGAAACATAGTATTCTGTTTTCTGATTCTCATGTTAACCTTTTTGTGATACTTTAAGTTAATGGGTATTCACTGCTGAACTACTCTTTATAACTGATAATTGAATTCCATTAAAGGCTGGATAATTTAACAAGCTCTTTTCTGCCCAGTACTTCGTAGAATTTCTATTCATGCTTTGAACACTCACCAGTAAGACTTTTAGATTTGTACACATTTACTAGAAATTGTTGTGTTCATGATCACTCTAAATAAATCATGTTTTCAGATTTTATGTATTTTATTACAATATTTTAACAAACATATTTATTGTCTCAGTTATGTGTGCCTTACTTGAACTTGACCCATATAAGTGTTGATGTGACTTACACTTGTTATTGTTAATTCAATCTTTTGACACATATTTTATGTTTATTTTATAAAAAAAAACATTCTTGCAATACAAAGTATAACATTAGTGAAATATTAATGAAGCCTTGATCTTTTCTGTGATATGTTTAGGTATGTTTTATTTTTTGTCGATGTAAATAGCTGAAATGAATAACATACCTTTTTAAATCTTTGTTTTTTATAACATTACATGTACCATTATGTTAGTTATTTTTGTTGTTGCAATTAAAACAGAAAAAAACATTTTTTTTGTTGGTCAATAAGTCAATTACTTGAATCATTGTAATTGCAACTGAGCAACATTAATACCACTGTTGGGGCAAAGCTATGCCTAACAAGCCCACCTACATGTACATCACAATGATATACAAGATGTGTCAGCAAGCAACAACAGAAACTCGCCTTGATCATTTCCATAAGAATGTCTTTATTGGTCTGACATCTGTCATGCATACAATCATGTACCTCTATATTAACAGTCAAATAATAAGAGTACATGTTAATATGTACATTTCCTGATTTCCTGAATGGTAACAATTATGTACCAAGTTTCATGAGTTTGTTAAATTCCACAGTCATGACAACAACCATAACAATACCTTAATTTCCTTCTTCAAAAAAACAAACTAGGTAAATAATAAGTACATGTTAAGTTAAAGACATTTCATTTATTTTCCCTAGGATATGCTACAAAAATGATAAGTTTGTTCAAACAAAATAATTTCGGTAACATTAATGTAACTAGCTTTTAATGACGGGCACTGGAGGAATTTCCCTGGATCCACCTTACTTACAAAATGTAACGTATTAAGAGCACTTCTGCATTTTGTGTTCATTTTTCAACTTCTGCTTGTGAAGATAATTTAATTAACCTGCCTAGCATCTAAGTTATAAAGCAAGACCATTTTATAACTGTTCAAATTATGTAAACATTGTTGATGATGAATTCATTCTTTCAGAAAAATCAGAATTTACGAAACTAACATAAAAATTTTGGTATTAACCATTGAGATTCTAAATAACACTAAAACTAGCCTTTCACGAGTTATCATCCGGAAACCTTTTTCTTTTTTTAGTAACAGTGACCTTGACCTTGGCCCCACCAGCCCCAATATCGAACTTGACCTGTATCGTTTGATGTTACACCTGTGTACCAAAAAATTTTCAAATCTGTTAAGCCTTTCATGAGTTATCGTCCGGAAACCGTTTTTCTATTTTTAGTAACAGTGACCTTGACCTTGGCCCCACCAGCCCCAATATGGAACTTGACCTGTATCTTCTGATGTTACACCTGTGTACCAAACATTTTTCAAATCTGTCTAGCCTTTCATGAGTTATCGTCCGGAAACCATGAAAACCGACAGACAGATCGACAGAACGACAAGCTCACTCCTATATACCCCCTCAAACTTAGTTTGTGGGGGTATAATAAAGAATAAGCCAATAATGCCCTTCTACTAACTAGAATTCAGCGACATTGAATGTGTCGCCTGTTCAGGAGGCCCATTATTGTAAACTGTTTTGAAAATTAAGAACTGATTAGGCCACAACTAATAAACAGTTTGTTTGGCATTCCCCACCCACTTGGGGCAATTCATCTTATGATCAAACTTGGCCTGGACATTATGCCAACATACATTGTCAACAAGTTTGGATAATCAATTATGACCTCCACAAGATATAAACCTGCTACATGTATTTTAATGCAAAAGGGGCATAACTCTGGAGTTACTGTGGCTATTTATCCCACGATCACTCTTGACTGATTCATTACACACACAACACTGTCACCATGTTTGACCATGATTGGATGATAAATACTGGTTAATATCTATGTTGCTTTTTTAGGCGACACAAAAATGACAAAAGATATAAATTGACATCATTGAGCTATTTCAGAAACTTATATCACAGTTTGTCTGTTAACAAGAACTTAAGGCACTTTTCTAGCCATTGGATTGATTGTTCAATCTCTTGTGATGGAAACACACTGACAATGTCCTGAAGAATGACCAGAATTCTGCGGTATCTGTTGATGAGGTCGAAGCCACATGCATGCTGGAGCTTGCGGAGACACACAGGGCATAGGAAGAGGGGCTGGGAGGCAGCCTCTGCCATGCTGCAGCTCTCATTCATGTTACAACGGAAATACCAGCAGTGCATCAGTCCAAACAGGTGGCACGTCTCATGGCTAACGACCTGTGGAGATAAGACACACTTGTAAACAAATTTATTACAAAACATATAGGATAACATAGACATTTCCATAAAGTAATTTGAAATTTGAACAGTATGTGAAATATGCAATGATATTATGTGAAGGATAGACGTAAATCTTTTCAGACAGGCTAGCACTAAATTGATTCTGTTTATGTATGGCTTTTCAATGATTAATTTACATTTTATTCCTTTCCTGCATTTATCATTATGACTTAATAACAGTGACAAGATTATGCCATTAGCATTGTCAACGCTATGCCATTAACATTGTCAACGCTATGCCATTAACATTGTCAACGCTATGCCATTAACATTGTCAACGCTATGCCATTAACATTGTCAACGCTATGCCATTAACAGTGTCAATGTTATTCCACATACCTTGATGATTCTCCACAGCAGTTTGGCATCCATTTCATCAATGTCTTTAAATGTCTCTGGGTCATATATTTTAGGCTCACACCTTCCAAAGCAGAAGATAGCTGACTTAAATGCAAAATGAGCCTCTCCAAGCACAAAGTTCAGTTTTTCAGTTGGATAGAGATCTGTCCATGAAAGACCAAGAATACAGTAGCCATCTGCTGGTTTCACACTTCTTAATTTTGGAAAGAAATCTGTCACATGATATTGCTTACTGTTGGTCTTATGATGAAACCTTGCCTTAATTTTCCATTTAGAATCGTGAAAGTTCACATTTGGTAATATATCTATTGTCATTCCATCAAAATAAGCTTCCAGAAGTCTCTTCAATAATGCAAAAAAGTCATGAGAGCCTCCCAAATGCTTCAAATCTATTTCAAAATCAGTCAAAAACTGTGGAAAGCTTTCTACAGGCTGTATGTAAATCTTTGTTCCCTTCTTACAACATGGAGTCCACCACTGGTCAAACTTATAAATTGTATTCCATTGAGTGAATGTTTGTGAGCAAAAATATGGTTTCTCTGAGATCATTAATTGAAACAATATAAATTTCTCATCAGCTCTATCATTTTTCTTGGATCCGTTGTCTTCTTCATGAACATTTTTTGCAGACCAAGTGTCTATGATGCACATATCAAGTTCTGGTCTGTGTTTTCCAAGCATATCACTGTTCTGGTCAAGAACATACTGGCTAAGGCTGTACATCTTGTGTTCAACACTTGATATGTCCTCTTCTAGGTCTCCAATCAACGTTTTATAGCGCCTTGCTGGAGATGATGCAGAAATCCCCATACCGCATCCTATAAATAGAATAGATACATGAAAACAAACAATAAATTTATCATTATAACAAGAGATGTTTGTCAAACATTATGCCCCCCTGAGCGCCATGTTGTCAGGATTATATGAACAATTGAATGAAATATGCATGGACCGAAATGACAGCTGATTTGTTGCTGATTTGTAAGATTATGACCATTAAAGTGTGAGGATGAAGTGTGTTATGACTGTCATGACCTTTGACTCTATGAACTCAAAATCCAGAGTCATCAGCTGGTCACCAGAAACCTTAATGGCAAGTTTGAGGGCCATGGGTGCAGGCATTGTCAAGTTATCACAAGACAAGTTTTTTTCGTTCAAGGTCACTGTGAACTTGACCTTTGACCAGATGACCCCCTTAAATCATCATCTACAAGTCAGATGGAACTCCAAGTCAAGTTTGAAGGCCATGGGTTCAGGCATTGTTGAGTTATCACTCGGACAACCTTTCACCATTCAAGATCACTGTGACCTTGACCTTTGGCTCTATGAATCCTAAAATCAATAAGGGTGATCTACTGGTCAGGCTTAACATCCATGTCAAGTTTAATGATCATAGGTTCAGGCATTGTTGAGATATCAGTGGGGGAAGATTTGTTAACTTTTTTGCGTTAAAGGTTACTGTGACATTGACCTTGGCCGATAGGGGTCATCTACTGGGCAGGCCCAACCTTCATGTCAAGTTTGATGACCATAGGTCCAAGAATTGTCGAGTTTGCTTTCAAGGTCACTGTGACCTTGACCTTTGACCCCTAAAATCAATAGGGGTCATCTACTGGTCAGGCCCAACCTCCATGTCAAGTTTGAGGGCCATGGGTGCAGGCATTGTTGAGTTATCACTTGGACAACCTTTTATCATTCAAAGTCACTGTGACCTTGACCTTTGGCCCAATGACCCCTAAAATTAATAGGGACAATCTTCTCGCCAGGCTCAACCTTCAAATCAAGTTTGAGGGCCATGGGTGCAACCATTGTCAAGTTATCATTCGGATAACCTTTTACCATTCCAGGTCACTGTGACCTTGACCTTTGGCCCATTGACCCCTTAAATCAATAGGGACCATCTTCTGGCCAGGCCCAACCTCCAAGTCAAGTATGAGAGCCATGGGTGAAGGCATTGTCGAGTTATCACTCGGACAACCTTTTACCATTCCAGGTCACTGTGACCTTGACCTTTGGCCAGATGACCCCCAAAAACCATAGGGGTCATCTCCTGGTCAGGCCAATTCTCCAAGTCAAGTTTGAGGGCCATGGGTGCAGGCATTGTTGAGTTATCAATCGGACAACCTTTTACCATTCAAGGTCACTGTGACCTTGACCTTTGGCCCAATGACCCCCGAAAACAATAGGGGTCATCTACTGGTCAGGCCCAACCTCCAAGTCAAGTTTGAGGGCCATGGGTGCAGGCATTGTTGAGTTATCACTCCAACAACCTTTTACCATTCAAGGTCACTGTGACCTTGACCTTTGACCCATTGAGCCCAAAAAAACAATAGGGGTCAGCTACTGGTCAGGCCCAACCTCCCAAGTTAAGTTTGAGGGCCATGGGTGCAGGCATTGTCAAGTTATCACTCGGACAACCTTTTACCATTCAAGGTCACTGTGACCTTGACCTTTGGCCTGATGACCCCCAAAAACAATAGGAGTCATCTACTGGTCAGGTCCAACCTCCAAGTCAAGTTTGAGGGCCATGGGTGCAGGCATTGTTGAGTTATCACTCGGACAAGCTTTAAAATTATTTTACCATTAAAGGTCACTGTGACCTTGACCTTTGACCTGACGACCCCCAAAATCAATAGGGGTCATCTACTGGTCAGGCCCAACCTTCATGTGAAGTTTGATGACCATACGTCCAGGAATTGTTGAGTTATCACTTGGACAAGCTTTGGTCTACCGATGGACCGACCGACCGACGGACCGACCGACCGACCGACCGACATACCGACATGCCTGTGCAAAGCAATATACCCCTCTTCTTCGAAGGGGGCATAATAAATTATGCAGAGCAGACAAAGGTATGTAAAATATGTTTTCATTAGATCTAATGATCCTTACACATAGTAAATCATAATAGTGGTATTTTAATATTTTTATCTGAGTTCACGTATATTAACATAGACAACTGTGTTAATTAACTACAAGATCAAATTTTTAGGGAGGCAAAAAATAATAATAAGAACTTTAAGTGTAACAGGCTCTAACAGCTGATAATTGTGGGCGATACTATTTCCCGGTCCCGGTCTCATCCGGTCCCAGTCTCCTACGGTCTCTGTTTTCAAAATTTTATAGTAGTTATCGGGCGTGATCGAGAAGGTGTGAATGACCGCGGGGGGTAATAGGATTACAAAAGATTACAGTTGATTAAAACATCAGATATTTGATGATAATTATTTCACCATTTATTTCATATTTTATATCAATAAAACAAATAATAAATTAAGGCAAAGATAAAAACATAATATATGCACATGTACTAAAATTAATGTTATGAATAATAAACACATTGTGTTTTTTTTCCTTATTAAATTCAGTTATAAGTATACTTTTGATAATAGTAATACAAATAGAAATGCATGAATACATGTAAATCAAATTTGTAAGTTAACTCAGTACTTTAGGAATTCTTACATTTTTGTTTTGTTTAACTATTAATTTTGTTAAAGGAGATGCACTGCCACGACCAGTTGTCTTATGTATTTCTGCTAACTGATCGTCTATTTTTAATTTTTATGCTGACGCATTTGATGTGGAATCTTTTCCCGCATGTTCTATTTTTGCAAATCACTATCGACAAATTCTGGCATTTCACATAAACAGTTTTTATTATATTTTGAAAGTCTTAGGGATCGCGACTTTTAATTTTCTTTATGAAACAGATTTTTTTTTATTTTCTAGACAGCTGACTTTCGACGAAATTGACATTTGTATTTACACAGCCATTCTTAAAACAAAATTCTACAGCATTCGCAATTGCAAAGACACCACAGGCATGTCCATTAGGTTGTTGTAGTCTAGAACTCGTGGAACTTGAGTAATCACAAGCTGTGAATTGTTACTTTTTATAAATTTGTAGCATCGTAGTTCCAACAATCATGACGACTTTGAATAAAGAGTTTAGCGCATGTCCCTCGTTAAGGACATGATAAACGGATTAGCCAGTTTTATTACACACGCACTGCTTCAAAGAGAACCGTTCACACTCATAGCTGGACTGCTTAAACAATATCATGTTTGTTTGTTTTTAAACAGAAGAGGAAGAACAATAAACCAACATTGACATAACATAATTTAGAAGGTGCAATTCTAAGTTACTCTAGCCGTCCTCAATCCTTTATTAAACAACATGAGCATTTTTATTGCCATCGCATCTTTCTCTACACCTTTAACAAATTGCATAACTAGTTTAGACCTATAACAAATTGCATAAATTAAGACATAATGTTTATATATTTTATTCTATTTTGTTACATATAAAAGCAAATAAGACTGTCAAATTAGTTTTACAAACATCGGCAACACAATCCGTTGCCTGGGGCCATATGTTATGAACCGGGAATTATGAGACCGGATGAGACCGGATTTTATGAGGAGAGACCGGGAAATAGTATCGCCCGATAATTGTCAATCATAAAAGTAAGCCAGGGGTCTGTTTGAGTGTGAGGGATTCATACCTAAAGCAAAGTAACAGGGCTTGGACCCCTTTTGAAATTGTTTCCAGATTCATTTATATTAATTTATATTAAGATTACCTTCCGTAGGTAAACAAAGCTTTTTATGACACAGACAACAGTTTTGCATATCTAACTCTTGAACAAGACGCCAATGCGGCAACGCCTCATTAAACCAGATATTTTATTTGACGATGCAATTTTGCAAACCTAGGATTTGAGCTAGTGACCTAGTTTTTTAACCAGAAAGACCCATATTTATATTTATCAGAGTTATCGTTCATACAAATAACCTGATCAACAGTAACTTTTTCAATTTGTGTGAAGAAAAATGAACATTTTATAAAAACATCAGCTTTTCCAATAAGATCTGTCCGAGAGACCTAGTTTTTGGCCTTAGATGACACACTTTATCATCTAAGATGACATCACATCGGGAAAATATTTCCTAAGATTTGACCTAGTGACCTAGTTTTTGATCTGAGGTGATCCATATTCACAAATGCTTAAGACAACATGTAGACAAATATTCTGACTAAAGTTTTATAAAGATTTGAACTTGTGACCTAGATTTTGACCGGGGATGACTCATTTGAAGAACTTTCAAGATATTATGCAGACAAATATTCTGACCAAGTTTCATAAAGATTTGACAAAAATTGTTGAATTTATGACGTGGAAAGATTTTCCTACGATTTGACCTAGTGACCTAGAATTTGACCTGGGATGACCGATATAAAAAATAATTAAGATTTTATGCAGTCAAATATTCTGACCAAGTTTCATCAAGATATGAAAAAAAATGTTGAATTTATAACTTGGAAATATTTTTTCTAAGATTTGACCTAGTGACCTAGATTTTGACCCGGGTTGACCCATATTAAAAAAATATGCAAGATATAATGCAGAAAAGCATTTTGACCATGTTTCATCAAGATTTAATAAAAATTGTTGAATCTATTACCTTGAAATATTTCTTCTATAGATTTGACCTAGTGACCTAGTTTTTGACCCAAGATGACCCATATTCATACAATTATATTCAAGATAACATGCAGACAAATAGTCTGACCAAGTTTGATAACCATTGGATAAAAACTCTTGATTTTATTACATAAAATGAAAAGTTTAACACAGAATTGTAAACGCCCGCCCACCCGGGTTTTGCCTTTCTATAACCCGTAATTTTTCAATGAAAAATCCGGCTAAAAATACACTCCAAGCAGTACCCATTCTGTGTTCTTAAAATATAGTTTCGATATTTTTAAAGTTAATTAATTTGAAGTTAAATTAAAATTCAGATATTTAAAACTTGTATAAGAATGGTTTTAACTTATGTCATGATGAGGTCCACATGAAATAACATATTTGGCTTGTTTCTATGATCTTTAATAGAAGTAATATGCTTTAACCCTGAATCCTAATCAAAATAACTGGCCCAAAATGCAGACAAAACAATGTGTGTGAAAAATTTGCCATTTACAAAAACGTGATGTTTTATTTTAATAGATAAATAGATAATGATGGATAAAATATTAATAATGCCATAGGTGGTGGACCAATTCTTAAATTTTGCTGTTTTACCGGTACTTCTCATAACAGATTGGAAACTGTTTACAGGCTTCTAGATTCTGCCCTTATGTCAGGGTAGGATTTGTTACCAGGGTAGTCCAAATAATTGTACGCTGACAGATTTTTTTTAATGATTTTTGTTATGGCAAATCCTTCATGTACAAATTGTATAGTACCAAATGTGGGTAGTTATTCCGATCGGGATTCCGGGTTAAGGCATAATTATTGCGCCTATAAAATAACATAAAAACAAGAAATATTTCCAGATAATGTTATTTTATATCAGTTCCGTACACAAAAAAATAAATATCCAACAAATTATTATGAGTTTGATGTGTTTTTTTTCATTTCATAAAAATGGCCAAGCTCTTATGATTGTATTTACAAGGTCTATCTCGAATCCTGTTTTTTAATGCATTTAATGCTTTTTTGAGCAAAAAAAATATCTTTGCACTTACATGGTAAAATATTAATGTAAACCTTCATAATCTTTTTCAAACACAAAATACTTCTCAAAATACAATTTCAATGTTCTTCAAACCCACTGTTCATGCACAAACCTGATTACACGTTAGGGATTAGAAGAATCCCTAATAACACGTTTATTATTTTAGACTACATTGTCCCAGGTCAGATGATTGAATCAGACCAAAACGCCATAAAATGTAGATTATTTATTATTCATTTATTGATAAATTTATGCACCAGTCAATTATAACCATGGCTCCTCCAGGTCTGGGGAATAGTGGGGACTTTGACTTTCGGTCCAGCCAAGCCCGGGTAGAACCTCCACACTGTGGAGATGAACTGATGGTAAAATCCCCGCCAAAAGCCCCCTCACCACAGGAACCCTTAGTAAGGCACATTCCCCGCTATATTTGGCGCATATACAAAACCACCGCATTCATCCGGCACTTTGGGGCCACTGGGAAGGTAAAAACACGGCCAATTTCCCTGGCTATCCCCGGTATACCCCCGGACCTTGGGGGGCCATGGTTACAATTGACTGGTGCATTATGTATTAGCAGTTGTGCAAGAAAATAAGCGTAAGACAGTCTTTTGATGTTTCGTTTTTTTTAACTTAGCAACACTTTGTGAAGGAGATAAATAAACAAAGTCAAAATCCCTGTACAGTAAAGGCTGAACGCTGACAAAAGATTGAATGGTGTTTAACCTGAGATAATATACACAAGTCCACAACATAGTCTAAAATAATAGACGTGTTATACGGGATTCTTCCAATCCCTAACGTCTAAACGGGAATGTGCAAAAAACGGGGGTGTTTTAAAAATATTGAAATTGTTTTAAGTGAAGTATTTTATGGTTGAAATTGATCATAAAGAGTTAAATTCATATTTTACCATGTAAGTGAAATGTTATTTTGCACTAAACAAGCATTTAATGCATTAAAACAAGTTGTTTACCTTTCCAATAAAACGAAAGTTGACTGACACAGATAACAATTATGCGAATGGGAACAACTCGATACAATTGTAATAACTCGGCCTCCTCCGACAAAGCTTCGAGATAGACCTCGTTATACAATCGTAACAACTCGGGTATGGCCGAAATGTTCCGAGCGATTTAAAACTGTGCCCTGAAGCCTTGCAGGTGCCCTTCATGTATATATCGTTATGTTTTGACAGAATGAAATGAAGAAAAGCCGTCAAACTCATAATTATAAGTTGGATATTTTTTTGTGTGCGCACGGAACTAATATAAAATAACATTATCTGGTAATATTTCTTGTTTTTATGATATTTTATAGACGCTATATGCTTTAACCCGGAATCCTGATCGGAACAACTACCCACTTTTGATACTAAACAATTTGTACGTGAAGGATTTGCCATATCAAAAATCTAAAAAAAAATCCGTCAACGTACAATTATTTGGACTAGTCCACAACATTGATCTAACCGTTCTGTTATTTCATTGTACGTGTCGTGTTTAATAACTTACCTTTGTACACATATACTCTACGGTATGTTTACAAGTATAAAGTGGTTGTCAACTTCAAAATATTTATCTAAAACAGTGTCTCACTGCTTTTCTCTTACTGTTTGCAAACTAAATATTAGAGTGTACGATTTCCTGAATAAAGACGAATTGTAGAGAACGAAATTCTGTTTTAAAATTATAAACTTATTGCTTCTTCATTAAATTAATTAGATCAGAAATAATTTAATGTATTCTTTACATGGTTTTAATTCAATATCATAACTATGTTTGTACCCCAAACATACATGATGCACTAACTAACTTTTAACGTTTTTCTTATGCGTTCGTTTGCTCTGGATTTGTGATATTTTGTCTGACATGGATACAATATGGCGGAAAATGTAAACATGTTCCAATCATGTTCTTACATTGTACCTTAGGAAATTAAACTGGTAATTTATCACTTTTTCATCGCACAATCTATTAATTTTTATTTGGAGACCTGAACAATTAAAAACTGATTGATGTCATATTGTCAATATAGTTTTTTTGAAATTGACTAATTCAGTAATTCACTAATTGCCAATTAATTTCAGTGGACTAATTGTCAATTAATTTTGAAATTAAGAATTTTTTAATAAATTTAACAAAAATATTTAAATTTTCTTAATTTTTAATTTATTACCAATTTATTCATGATCCTTAAAAACCCAGGTCTGGTTATGCTGATGTGTTGAAGTGTAATTAAGTAATAATAATTTGGGTGTTGATTTGGGTTATAACCACAGATGTGGTGGGGCTGTCACATCCTGCCAGGTAATTTTGCAAATAACAGGAAATTTTGCCAATAACAGCTATGCACCAGTCAATTGTTACCACGGCCACCCCCAGGTCCAGGGGTATACCAAGGATAGTCCGGGAAATGGACCGTGTTTTTACCTTTCAGGTGGCCCTGCAGTGCTGGGTGAATGTGTTGGTTTTGTCTTCACGCCAAAAATAGCGGGGAATGGTCCTTACCTATGGTCCCTAGGGTGCGGGTCTATATGGCAGGGATTTAACCAGCAGTTTCTCTCATTAGGGCAGGGATTTTACCCTGGCTTTGCTTGACCGAAGGTCAAAGTCCCCGCTATTCCCCTGACCAGGGGGGGGGGGACCGTGTTTACAATTGACTGGTGCACTATGCTAGACCAAAATTTCAATTTTTTTAAATTTATCTTGTTTAATATGCAACTATGTGCCTGTTAATGTTTTATTGATACATTTATTAAGTAACATAATTGACACAGGCCTTTTAAGGGATAGATATTGAGGGATTTCAGATTCATGTTTCTGTCATGTTTATTTATATGTACATATAAATTAGTATGTCAAGTGCCGTAGTCTGAAGAATTTCGTCCAGAGTGGTCAGTGACTGATTAACATACTTCTTCTCTATCAACGATATAATGGTTACCAAGGTTCACCTCCCCCAAACAGCTTGAGCGGCTACATGAAGTTTCCCTTTGTTGTCATCATCTTTGTGGAGCAACAGGACTTGTGCAGGGAGGAACTGTATGCTGTGCAGTTATGTTTCAGCCATAATTATGTTGGTTTTGTTGTTTGGTTACCTTTCCGAATAGGCTATCAATAGTGCCTTGAGTCTGCTGTTTAAAGGTCACGTGCCCCTTGACAGCCTATTTTTAATGATCAGATTGTTAATTTTTCATGATATTACTAATATTGAGCAAGATAAATGTTTACATGAAACAATGTTTTCTTTGAATACCAAATTTGATGTCATTCACATGACGTCATTACGAAAGTACATTTTTCAAATGACATGCAACATTAACTAGCATATCAATATCACAACTTTATAATTGTTATAGGTTTCTTAACATAGAATCTTTATGGAACATAAAATCAGAAACAAATGATGATTCATTTTCAAAACATTGGGCCATTTTAAACACAGACCATGAATGCAGTCAAAATAAGCAAGGACAGAATACGTAGTTGCCATGGAAACATGGGTAAACCATTGGTCATAAATGTTCAAGAAAATGATGCATCATTACAAAAAAAGTTTGGAAGAAATGATATACCAGTACATAAAAAAATCATTTTTTATTAATGATTAATTAATTTGTAATAATTATGTCTGCAGGACCAAAATCATGCGATGCAGCTTTCTAAGAGGAATAGATCAAACTTCAAATGTTTGAAATACCTTGATAATTGAAAATTGATGCTTGTGATTGGTAATATGTTATGTGATGCTGATGAAACAAGTGATGTCATTGACATCTTTATTTGTCTTGGAAGTGTTAATTTTAACATTGTTGATGGACTTTCACCTTTAAAGATTATGAGTGTATATGATTAAATATTTTAAAGTTGCAGTTCATCTGTGTTTTGTAAATATGATAATATTGGTTATTGGCTGGATAATCATGAAAGTCAACTGACTGAATGTTTTCATACAGATTAACTACAGTACTAAAACATCTAATGCGAATAATAGACACACCAAGTGTGTGTCATTTAAAGACCTGTGTGTGTTAAATGTGTGAACCACAAATTAGCTAACAAATAACTGTAGCATTTTATATTAAATAATTACATCTGAAAGTACTTTGAAAACAAATGGTCAGGAAATTTAATGTTTTACTGAGAAGTAAACAGCCTTTTTTAAAATTTGAGTCAATGTTAACATTGTTTAGATTCAAGAAATAGAAAACATACCCCAAAAAACATCTTTTGGGGCATGCCAATATACCAGTAGAAAAGAATTATCATCTTTGTTTCTATGCCAATGGGAATGTTACTGCATTTGTAATATTTTTGCTTCTCTTAACAATGCTGTGTTAATCATATTTTGGAACCTCCCTTTCTCGTCAGATCTGTATTTGACAATCCACTGTAAGAGCTGTTGTTGAGGATGCGCTGAAATAAGTTATATGGTAAACAAGACTCAGACCCTTTGAAGCTTTTTGCCAAATGAAATCATCAGATCATTGACTGGGTTTGAATGTATATTGTCAATAATATTTTGAATGTGCATTAACAGGAAAAAGCATCTTCTACACAGAGTGAGAGATTTATTCAGAAAATTATTTTTTCACTCATCGCTATGCCACTTATAAAATATTGCTTTCTCTGATCATTCTGCGATCTTATACCAAATTTCAACAAATGTTCACTGATTTATTTTTATGATTTTTTTTTACTGAAATTCAGTACAATGGCCAATTAAATTACATTTACAACAACATTTTAAACATATGAAATCAGTCAAACGTTTATGGCACACAAACAAAGACTTGACATTAAAATTTAACAAGTAGACATAAAATTGCAATAAATATCACCATTATAAACCTTGTTGTTACATGCAGGGGAGATAAACCTAAGACTTTGTTAAATGGGCATTGTCAATGCCCAAATCAAGGTTTATATTCAGCATGAATTATATTGATTTAGAACAATGCCCTGTATTGAATCTTTTATCTACTAAATTCCAAAGTCAGTATTGTGTGTTACAGAAGGGATAATTTACTGGAGGACAATGCAGGTCAATAAATTATTATCATGTTTTTCATCATTTACCTCTAATTCTTTATTTTGTTTATTGTTTGTAAAGTTCATAATGGGTTTTAATGAGACATAAAAGGCACAACCTTGATTGACCTGAATTTTGTTTTAACTACATGTAGTCTAAAAATTAAATTTTCTTATTTTCTTTTTTCAGAGGTAATCAACTAAATGAACCAGTCGAAATGCTAGCCATTACAAATAAGAAACAAGAAGAATGCCTCATGAAACAGTAACCTAGCAGAAACTCAGCCAAAATGCCCAACATCAAGACTTTTTGCCGTATTAAGCCAACATCATTGACATACCCAGAACATGAGACATCAAACTCCACACTGTACCTTAGAGTGCCCGAGTTACTCAAGGATTTCAATTCAAACAGCAAAGGCTCGCGATCGACCATCAACCATGAGTTTAACTTTGACCATATCTTCATGCAGGATGCCTCACAGCAGGATGTGTTTGATGTTGCTGCTCTGGAAATTGTCAAAGGTTGGTCAACCTGACTATGCTTGTTTTTTTGTTGTATTATTTGTAAAAAGTGAAATTTTGTCATAGTGCTTGTGTCTTCAACTTATTCTTCAGCATTGTCTTACAAAAAGATAAGACCTTTGGCCATAAACTCCTTTATGATATTCTCATAGAATAATTAGATGATTGTGTTAAAGATAACAATAAATATGCATAACAAGTCCCACCATTGTTGCAAAATAGTTTTTAAGTTATGTCCCTTGTTGAACATTGAAGTGTCGTTATGTAAATCTACTTTTATATCGCCATGTATTTACCTATTGGGTCAATTATACGCTGTTCATAGAAATGGACATATTGTATTTTCACCTATGGCAGATAGTTGGGCTGGTAGGCGATCAATTTCTTAAGAAGCCGTTGTCCAATCATCATCAGATTTGGTCAGAATGTGTATGGGCTTAATATTTCGGACGAGTTCGATAATCAGCAATATCGCTCTTGTCACTTGAGAGTTATCTCCTTTTAATTATTGAAATTACATAAATTGGTCTTGTCCGATCAATGACTTTAGACTTGTTATCAATCTTGTCAGGGATGCTACTCCCTTACACATTTTGACCAAATTTGGTGATGATTGGATAAAATGATTCTAAAGTTATTGATCTGACAAGACCGATTTTAGGTAATTTCTATAATTAAAGGTTGATAACTCAAGAGTGGCTCAAGCAATACGACTGGCTATCAAACTTGTCTGAGATGTTATGTCCATACACATTCTGCCCAAATAAGGTGATGATTTGACAAACCCTTCTAAAGTCATTGATTGGACAAGACCGATTTTTGTAAGTAAGTTAACTAGGTATTAATAAGAACTTGAGTCACTCTAGAGATTTAATCCTTTACTATAAAAATTGAATCAGAATGTGTAAGGACATAATATCTTGTTAACTTACTTCAATATCAGCCATGTTGCCTCAGTTATGAACTTTGAATTGGCAACTGTATTGACAGTGTCTGCTCTCTAAATCTGGCTTAAAGTTCCTAAAAAGAGGACAGGCCTTTTTTGCGATGGTTGGCGATCTTGTTTTACATGTATACACTTTTTATCACTGTTGGTTGTATGGTTAGCGCAGTGGTAAGTGCACTAGCTTCTCACCAAGGTGCTTTTGAGTTTGTTTGGTGGTCACCAAACCAGACAATTGGGTTTTCTCTGGGTTTGCCGGTTCCCCTCCCCACAACAGAAGACCACTCTGGGGCAACATCTTGCCAACTAAAGTGACTCAGTAACAACAATCATGGTAAAAATAAATAAAGTTTTAACTTAATCACTGTTATCCTTTCCCAAACAAGTACTTTTATGTTTTAAAACATTTTCTATTCCCAATATAATTCAGTTGCTGTTAAACTTATCATTACAGGATTTCTGAATGGCTACAATGGAACCATATTTGCATATGGACAAACAGGTACAGGAAAGACCTATACTGTGGAAGGAAGTGCTAAAACCTATCATTCTAGAGGTCTAGAACCAAGGTTAGTGTCCTGTAAAGATCTTAGTCCCTCTTAGTATTAAATTGAAATGGTCTTTGTGTCATATATGTATTAGTTTTCTACAAATTTGTGTGAATAAAACTTGCCAGTATTACAGATTAACATAATGTTAAGGAAATAAAAACAATCAGTTTGTTGCCAGTTATGATGTTTATACAGATTCAAGATAACTGCAGTAACAACTAAAATCCTTCATTGAAATGGCCACCAGGGAAGTAGTTCTGTAACGTTAACCTGTAAAGTTCATTTGTTTGTTATAAAATTATCCAATGCCACACAACATGACCATATGATTCTGTATAACTGTCATCCAGAGCACTATCAATGGTTTACAAGGAGCTAGAGAAGCGTTCACAGGAGGATCTGAGTGTTCATATATCGTACCTCGAGATATATCAGGATGTCGCCTACGATCTCCTCAACCCTGGGGCCAGAATACAGGGATCCTTCGTCACACCTTTCCCTAAGGTACAGTCTTTCATGCTCATTAGCGAATGTTTTTATAAATTATGTTACTTTCTGTTATAACATATTCTTATTTTTTGTCTGTACATTTGTGTTTAAACAGCAAAAAACGCACACTAATTTTGCATTATGAGAATTACATCAGTTTTACAGTTTAGGCCTATATAAATTAATTGTTAAATTTTCATCCATTTTTTTTTTAATGTGGCCAGGGGATGATTTTTTATTTGTCTTAGATGATTGTTTGATCATTGAATATGTGTTCATGCTCTTTCTTTTTAATAATAAACCATATAAATGTGTTGCAAGACGAACCACAAACATGATCGTAGCAATACTCCTTTTTTATATGTCAATTTTATACATATACATCGAAGGTATGAATAAACACCATTCCCAGACAGACCCTAGTTTAACATTTTTATTTGAGGCAATAAATATAAGGGGCAGTAAAAATGAGGGGGCGGGCTGGGATGTAAATCAAGTATTTAATTTATAGTCGACTTAATTATCATGACAAAAACATTTCAGTATAATAAATATACAATTATGCATAATATATCCTAATATTTTTTGTTGCTTGAATTTATGTAAATTGTAAAATTACACTTTGTACCTGGGATTTATCATTCTTCACTCACAGGTGACAATTGTGGAGGGCCCAAGTGGCTCGTGCATCGTGCGTAACCAGACAAACCACCTGGCAGCGAGTGAGGATGTGGCCCAGAGTCTACTGCTCCAGGGGCAAGCAAACAGGAAGGTAGCTGCTACTGCCGTACATGACCGGTCATCTCGCTCACACGCCGTCTTCTCCATACAGCTCACTGCCAAAAAGATTGACTCTGATACCATTGTCAGGTATGGGGGAATTAACTTGATATTGGTATTGAATAAAGACACTCAAAAATTTCATTCTACAGTTTCTGATTTTCAAGGTTAAGAAATCTGATGATGAAATAAGCTAGATCTGCTATACATGTAGCTCCATTAACATTAATTGTACAATGTTCAATTTTGATGCCAAGTGACCCCTTTTAATCTTGGTAATTGCTTATTGATTACTAATATGTAAAATAAACGACCAAAAGTACATTTTTCGTGAAGTTATAACAGTTTATATTTGCTGTTTGCTTCTACTTAAATTAACCTATCTTTTAAGGTAAAAAAAGCTTGCCAATCAAGCAAACAAAGCCATGTTAGGTTACTTAGAATAAAGTGAAAATACATTCCTTACTCTATGATTTGCAAATTGAAATTGCTTAATACAACAATAAAACCAATACATTTGTATGGCAGTGAGATATGGGGTTCAGGAAATATTGATGATATTGAAAGACTGAAGTTAACATTTTACATATACATTTTTGATTGAGAAAACTCACCACTGTCCTACATTGGTATATCATTTTAGAACACACATTGATTAATATTTACAAAAATAATTCAAACATGCTAAATATATTTATATGATTGCAAAGCATTTATGGCTTTTGAAAAAAATGAAATTATCGGCTATCCATTGAGATGGATAGGTGGCATAATATGTACCTTGAAAATTATTATCATTAGAGAAAATGTTATGAAGTTGATAGAGTTGTTAAAGATATCAGATAATAAGTTTAAACATGTCCCATTATTTTGTAGCAAAATAATTAAGCATAAGCAAAACTAGCAATATTCACAAAATAAAATCAAATTGTTTTCACTGAAAACCTCTCTAATAAATCCAAAGCCATTCAAATTGTTGTCCTTATTTTCCTTGTCGTATGTTGACATGTGCTAATTCTGCCCATGTGTATGGGCCTTATGCCTTTTTAAGAAATAAATTTATGTTTATATTACTCTCTATAATTTGTTTTGCATGTAAAACCCTTATATCACTAATATATATACCAAAATAATATTGGTATCCAAAATTCACATATTTGTTTATCAAATACCAAAGTTCATTGTGATGTTTTTCAAGAGGGTAGGGTTGGAAGAAACTTCCTTGTATCCATATGTTTGTCTTTGCCAAGTCATAAGACTCAAGCTTTTAATGAAACATTTAGTAAAACTAAAACTATGAATTGAGGAGGTTAAGACTCATTTTGTTGACACATCAATTTTAGACAGCCATCAATTTACACAATCATATTAATATTAATGTTTAATTCTTCTTCTGTTTTGTAAACAAAACTCATAGTTTACTGAAGGTAATGCAACCAATCCTTTCATATTGTGTCACATATATTTAGCTTGTCTGTTTTTTGAAAAATACATGTCAAGGAATTGTCATATTCTTGGTGCCGTTGGTGTAGGGATGCAAAATGTTTCACCTTACTAGTCATAATTTCAATATTGTATAAGGCATTCATTGAAACTTGGTACACACTAACACTGCTTGAGACAGAACTCATATTTACAGCAAGGCCCAAAACTCTGTCTCCAGTTTTGTTGCATTATGCTCCTTTTTTTTAATAAAAAACAATGAGACGAGTGTTGGGGTTTGCTCCGCAATGCTCTTTTTAGAATTTCCTCACCCTTTTCTTGTAGTTGTATAGTTTCTTGCTATTTCCATGTTGTTTGAAAGCTTTAAGTAGTAAGGACAGTGATGTATGTGACAAATTAATAGCTTGTTTAATTTAAAAAACAACAACATATGTCATCATGGAAAATTGCATTTTACCTGAACTCGTTTTTTCATCCTTACTGTTTTTTTACTCAAATACCCCCTACTATCATTACTGTGAGTATAGAAATAAGACCTAGTTGTATACTCCACATAATCTTGGATTATTGCCCCGTTTTCATTTGTGAATCAGGGCTGACAATATGAGCTCTTAACATCATAGTTAAATGTTGTTAAAGTAGTGTGTTGTTTTTTATATATATTGTGATAATACTCCCGACATGAAGTGGTGTGGGTTATATAGGAATCACCTTGTCTTGTCCATCCGTACCTATGTCTGTCCTGAGACATCAGGACAAGTCTACTTTTCTTCATTTCTCCATATGTTTTTGTGGTATTGAATTCAAACTTTATATACATATTGACTGTGTTGAGACATTATTTTGTGTATAATATTTTTAGGGTTATTGCCCTTTGATTATTTTTCACTTCTCTTCATAACTCCATATTTTTCGAGGTATTGACTTCAAACTTCCTACACATATTGACTGTGTTGAGAAGACGTGCTGTGCATATGAAACATTATTTTGTGTTGGTATATTTAGAGTTAAATTAATGCCTTTCAATTTTGTATGTCTATTTTTCTACTACTCTCCATAACTTTATATCTTTTCGAGGTCAACTGAATTAAAACTGTGCTTTGTTTTTAGAAATTGAAAAGATAATTTGATGCCGTATTTCACAGATGTTAAGTCCTTATTTCTATATAGAAGAACTTAGGACTATTAACTTAATGATGCCTTTTCACAGACATAGGGCATTCAAGGAGCATACATCACTCCAACTGTTACTTCTTTTTACAAGAAGGTGGTGTAGTGGTGGTATTAATGACATCCAGCGATAGCTCTAGTTGTTTTTGTTACAAGACGCAAAGTAAAGTTGTAAAAGGAGACATACATGCCATATTTTCTGGTGACCATTCAGGGGGATTTGTTCAGAAAGGCTGAAAATTCAGGGGGATTTTTTAGCAGGTTTAAGTTGGCAAAATTATAAAGTATTTTTAGACGCAATTACGAAAAAATGTATTCACATATATTTTGCTATGAAAACCTTTTTCATTATACAGAATTATTTTATGTCATGATTTATCATATTCTTATGATACACTGTCATGTCATACTATAATACTGTAAATTAAATTAAACTACCTCCAAAGTCTTTTAAAAAGTTCTGCTTAATACTATCAGCTATGATGACGTTCAGACACTAAGATAATGGAATGAAAATTATTAATTTCTTCCTTTTCCTAAATTAATAGTAATATTTCTTTGCCTTTGATCATTACTTCAAATTAATTGTTGTTAAGGTTTCTTTTTGGCATTTATCAAACCTTTTTTAAACAGTCATTTCACCCTTGCAGAGTTATTTCTTTACATTCAGTTTCGCTCACATACTGTGGTTTCACTTTGTCATTATTGCCTGATGTAAAATATCTAAAAAAAAAAAAAAAAAAAAATTCCGGGGAATTTTTATCTCCCACCGGGAGACCAGGGATGGATCGAAATTCGGGGGGATTTTTCCCCCCACTGGGGGATATGGCATGTATGAGGAGAAGATTTATTTTCTTAAAGAAAACAATTACCTGTCATACATAATATCCCAAACAAATACACATATTTTTAAGTACATCAAAGACCAATTCACTATATTAAAATATTATAAAAATAAGAAATTATCATAACATATAAAATACATATAAATAAAATGAGATATACTCATAGTAGCTTTTATTTTGCGTTTCATTGCACTGTGCTGAAATCAAAACAACTGTTCAATATATATTGCATATGTTGGTATAATATTAGTACTGATTTTTCAGTCAAAACGATGGTTTCATATTGTTTGCAAAGCATTAAATGACACAGTAGTATGGATTTTGTGAATTGTTTTATTGTTTACATTGTAAACATCCTTGTATGATCATCAATAAAGATTTAAGTGGAATATTGTGCGGAAATCAGAGCCTTCTGTTTGAGTTTATTTAGCTGCTTGATTGCAATAGTAACAAGGCCATCAGCCAAAACTGTTTAAAAAGCAAACACTTAGGGGATAAGATTAACATAGCATGGATTGCCCGGATATGGGAACTTAGTTGATATTATATATTCAATATAGTAATAAAAATATGATTTATGAATGACTGGGATTTGCAGTTTTGGATGATTATAAGGAATTGTAAAGGTATTTAATCATGTGCATAGAAAAAAAGTGCTGTACAATGTACATATAGTTATTTCACAGGAATTTAAGTATTTATATATAAAGTTTGACAAATACACACCTGAGCAAATGGGTTAAGCAAAGTCAATTAATTCTTGTATCAAACAGCCAGTTATAAATGGGAGCTGCTAGATGAATTACAAGCCTTTTATTTAGATTTTGATAAAGTTTGAGATATGGTAAAAGCATGGATTATCATCTTGAAATATATCAAAGTGATCTGAGAGGGATATTTTTTGTAAATTTCTCCCAATCTGAATCCTGTTAATCCATTGACTAATACCATAAACTCTTATAAGTGACTGATATGCAGATATTATTTACTCAAGTTGATTCAGAACAGTAAAATGATTCCTCTTTTCTGTTTAAAAAAAAGAAGATACAATGAGAACTAGTGAGTGGATCTAACGAAAAACCCTAGATTGATATTTTTACCACAACCAGTTAATGTGAAATTATCTTATACTAGTAGTATTGAAAGGTAAATAATGATAGGAAAAAGAGTGATCATATCAAAAATTTGATGCTGTTGGCAGAAAGGTTAACATAGTGCAGATGAACACATGTTACATAGTTGAAGACTTAGATGCATTTTCATTCAATTTGAACTTCTCCATATAGTAGCAGTTGGAACTTTCATATTACTCAATTCTACTGCAGATCTAAGCTGCATCTGGTGGATTTAGCAGGGTCAGAGCGAGTGGCAAAGACTCGGGTTCTCGGACACCAGTTGACTGAGGCAAAGTCGATCAATCTGTCCCTGCACTACCTTGAGACTGTGATAGTTGCCCTCCAGGAGGAAGCACTCAACAAGGACAAGGCCGGCAGGACACGAACAGCTGTTGGGAACAGGAAGTAAGGCTTTATTATGTATATGTACTGAAATATAGTAATTACTAACACACTCAAGAAACTGTGCCGCAAAGGTCTTCTTAAACTACATTTATGTGTTTGGAGTTTGCTGAAAGTATCTGGCCATACAGCTGGTGCCAGACATGCCAATCTACTAATGCCATACTGACCAAACAGCTAGTGCCAAACTAGCCAAACAGCAAGTTTCATACTGGCCAAACAGCAAGTGTCATACTAGCCAAACAGCAAGTGTCATACTGGCAAAGTAGGTTTGTTTTTCCCTTTACACACAATTTGTGTTACTAAATATCCTTGAAATACGGTAATGTTAAAAATGCCCTTTTTTGCTTTGTTAAAAAGAGGACAAACGATTGAAAGAGATCATTGTATTTTGTTTGTAATCAGGCGGGCAACACTCTGATAAGTGTTGTATGCTGTATTTTCTCTAGGAAGGAAGGGGAGTGCAGGCTCCCTGAGAAGGTCTCACTGTTTCGGTGAAAGGAGACAGTTTCAATATGAGAGTTGTTTGATTTTCCAGTTTACTATTACAGGTACCAGTTTGTGGGTCGGCCGCTGAGTGCTGACGCCCTACGAGGGCCCCGCCATGTCCCCTACAGGAACTCCCAGCTTACCATGCTGCTCCGAGACAGCCTTGGTAAGGCTCATTTCTTATTTTCCTTGTTTGTTAATGTTGGTCATTCAATAAACAGTCAGAAGAACTTGCGGGCTGTTAATTTAGGTCTAGTGAATATAACTGTTTTTATCTCCATTCATTATTTATTTATTTACTGTTGCACTTTATTTGATAGGGTGTTCTACCTTTTTTCAAACAAAGGTTTGTGTACCAACAATTTTCATATACCTAATCAATTTTGTTGACTTTTGATTTTCAGGTGGCAACTGTATGACCTCTATGATAGCTACTATATCTCTTGAAACATCCAATCTTGGAGAGTCCATATCTACATGTAGATTTGCTGGCAGAGTTGCCTGTATAGCTAACGCTGTCTCGTAAGTATCTGCTCCCTATTACTGGTGGATTAATACTTGAATATTCATATTTTACTTTTACATGTTATTCTTGTCTCATCTTTTGTGAAGAGTCGTTGTGAATCATTCATTCTAAATATTAATACAAGTGTGGTTCAACCCACTTATGATTTTTAACCAATAAAATTGTGTGTAACTGGAACAAAACATTTGCCTTGAAATCATTGTAATGGACAGCACCATTATATATTTAATATTCCTGATATGATAAAAAGTTATGTTAACTGCTATCAGAGGGCTGATCTGGTAGGTACCAGAGTGCTACCCGCCTTATTGTCCACCTTTTTGGTTACTGTAGCAGATACGTAGTAACCCGCCTTATTGGCTACTGTAATAGATATGTAGAAATCTTTGATTGATCCCGAGATGTTTATGTCTGCATGTACATTGTGTGATGTTTGTTTTTTCTAATAGTAACTGAAGGTAGTATATTCTTTCCTCCCTTCTTATTTTCGTTCATTTTTTGTTTCTTCAAAATATGTTCATGTCATCCTGATGCAGCAGATTTTATCCAAGTGTTATAGCCAACATTTACACTTTTTTATTCCTAGAACCATGACCCCATTACCAATGTTTGAATTTTCTGGTGTTTTTTCTAGTCTGCTTTTCAATGCAGTTTTTTTTTCCTTTGTCTTTTTCTTTATGTTGCTTCATAGTTTTTAAATTGGGGATATGATGATTATGAGGACTCTTTTCTGAAGTCCTGTATCATGTTGAGTTTGGTGTGTAAATGTATATCCATCAAGTTCACATAGCAGCCAAAACGGATGCGTGTTTATACATTGAACGAGACCTGATACAGGTAATCAGATAAGCATCACATGGTAATAATTCTTTTATTATACATCTCTTTTGATTCTTTTCATGCTTAAATCCACTGTTTTTAGTTGAAACCAACAAATCTGTACTTAGATTTTACATCACATTTCATGGAATTTCCATTCTCGAATATAAACACAGCAATTTGAAATATATTCATTAGGAAATATAGTACATTTCTAAAAATAACTATGTCACTAAATAGTAAGTTAATATTGAAACAAAAAGTGAATAAACATTAGTATGTAAAAGGTAGCACTCAACAGATGCTAGTATGCTAATACTGGTTTGGAAAGACTGTAGGATGATACTGATTTTTCAATATGGCATGCTGTATTTTAACAGTTGGAATGAGGAAAGGAAATTGAAGGCATATAATAAAAGTTATTATATACCTGCATTTTACATATACTCAAATCATCAGTCAAATGTATTTCTGACAGAATGTAATCGGCATGCTCCCCATGTTTAATTACATGTTTTGTTTTGCTTTTCAATGATCAAATTGTATTCATTCCAACAATGGAAATGCTTGTATTTATGCAGTGATAAATGTACAACTCTTTTATTTTCAAATTTATAGTCATCTACTCCAGTTTACTTACAATCCTTGTTTTCAGGCGAAACGAGGAATTAGATGAAAAATCCTTAATAAGGAAACTTCGAAAAAGAATAGCAGAACTAGAAACTGAACTGGCTTGCCTACGACTGTCTCAGGTTAGTTCACAAACAATGTTAATATTAATTGATACATAATGTCTATTTTGCATCCTGTTTTATTTGTAAAGGAAAATGATGATAATAATTATGTTGCAGTACATGTATTGCCGTAGCCTTTAAATGGTTGTTGGCATCATTGACTGTAGAATCTGCTAGCAGAATGTGTAATATGTTAACCTCAACTACTTTATGTGGGTGCATCTTTATTTATTACCCATACATTACCAATAAAGCAATAATTGACATGGGTATCTGGGCTAATTGACATATTGTCCCATTGTAGTGTCATAAACTGCGTGACGTATATGATACATAGATCGTCACATGGTGAATTTGCAGACAATTTACGATCGTAGTTTTGATTATTCATTTAAAAAAAAATGAAAATCCACGAATTTAAGAAGCCACCAAAGTGTCTACTTTCCAAAAACACAAAATTTCAAGCCCACGAATATAAATGATTTCACATTATGAGAAATTGGTGGCGATTGACATTTGTATAATGTGATTATTTGATCTATTTCATCACATTAGGGTTATGATACTGGTAATTTAGAAATTATTTGTCAAATCAGAGTTCTGTGCTTTTATTTTTTCAGATAACCTTCTACTTATAACTTCAGTTTTTCTTATTTAATCCTTGATTAGCATTGTGGAGGAATAATATAACCTACAACACAGAATGAATCATAAATCTGTGACTGTTTTCTGCAGGAGAGTGGAGAGATCAGAATGGTGCTGACAGAAGAAGATAAGGTGATGTGTGTGGAGGTTGTCAACCAGTACCTCGCCGGCAAAATATCTGACCCCATATCTGCAGGTAGGTTCATATATTGTACCACATATATAGCATAACATTATAGTGGCATTTCTCGTAATAATAAATTATACATGCCTTATTTCTGAGATGCCTCCCAGGGGAGTTTGGTCTGAATTCCAGGGGAATTTGATATTAGACGAGGGGATTTTTGTGAAGTGAAATTAAGCCCAATATGGACATACAGTTGAACACGGTTAATTCGAAATTGTGGTGACCCAACAAATTATTTCAGAATAGCGAAATACTAAGTCGTGAAGATTGCAATGTCGGTTACACGTTACCAATACAATTCATTCGGTATGAGTGATCTTTCGTATACAAACAAAATTATTTGTTGATTTATTGTTTAATAAATCGGCAATCGAATCTCATGAGATAGACATTTTCGAATGATATTCAGGTTGTGTATATACACACTACATCTCCAAATGAATCGCTCATTTTCTGACATGGATGTTTGTAACATACGCATGCTCAATGTCATTCTTTAACAAACGCTAATTGTGCTCCATTGTCACCTCAAGCCAATGCCCGAGTGCATTCGAAGTATGGTGTGAAAAACTATGACATGATCGAGTTCGAAATAAAAATTGATAAATAGGTGTGAAATACCAAATTGTTTTACTTCAGAATAGAGATTTTTTTTTAATAGCGAATTCCGATTAAAGATTCAAAATTTAGTTAATCAAATAAGGAGTAAAATCGGGACCGAAAAATAATTTCGAAATAGTGATCATTTCAGATAAACGTTGTTCAGAATAGCGGTGTTCAACTGTATATAATATGTTAATCATTGAATGATTTGCGATTTACTGACAATTTTCTGAAAGCAAGCTAAAGTTTAATTTGTCAAATAATCTGCCCAATTTTGAATCTATTTATTCCAAAAATCATACTTTTCAGGTATAACAAACCCCCATAAATTCAGAGAATGCCTGAAAATACTAAAACGAGTAATTTCCCAAAGACTGGACCCAAACAACAACCACCAGACGGTTCCTGGCCTGGAGGGGCCACCGGAGAATGGGGATGCTGAGCCCATGGAGGTCATACAGAGACATAACGCCCAGAAACTCCGGGAGGAGGGGGACGGGCAAAGGTGAGGGGAGGAATTATTTGTTGAAATAAACGTTTTCAATATTGTATTTTATCATATTTTCATGGGATGGGATTGCATTTCATTCTCATTTAGTATCAGAACCCGTAATTTGTTTTTGTTCCCTCCGGAGTCAATCATTTGGTTGGCGAAGGATGCATCTGTGAAATTCAGCTTTACTTAATTCTCCCTTGTGATTGTTTATTTACATTATAGAGAGACTTGTTGTATGTTTTGGCCATTTATGAAGAAAAGCGGGTAAACCACTGCACAGATATTTGTGTGTATTTTAGTATAGACTACAACAAAATTATACTTTGACTAATTTGTCTGATTTATCTCATGTACATATGCATGATAACAAAAAAACATGTTTTTAATCTGAAGATAAATTTGTTGTCTAAAAATACATGAATGTTTTTGATGATAAATTCATTGTTTTACTAGGCCTATTAAAGTGTCATTTCAATTGGGGAACAAGTGAGTATTAAAGTGTTATGACTCTTGAATGGCACTGCAACCAAATACTGGCGATATACCGGTAGTGTGACCACTAGTGTATGTGTTGTGTGCAACAAACAGCATGCACTTTTCTATGTACAGCACTTGTCACTG
Organism: Mya arenaria; assembly: GCF_026914265.1. Lineage (NCBI taxonomy): Eukaryota > Metazoa > Mollusca > Bivalvia > Myida > Myidae > Mya > Mya arenaria. The sequence goes on along the minus strand of NC_069125.1, from coordinate 54,626,724 downwards.
TGATTTGCATTTTTATTACTATATTTGATATTACTCAGGAAATTGCTCCAACTAAGGAATCAGTTCATAAATTGCAGAACAATGCTTTCGATATTTGCCATGTTGCAAGATAAAATGTGAAGTTCAATGTGTTCCATAAAAAAATAGACTTTAATTGATAATGAAACCTTGAATTATAATAGCCCTGATTATCATTTTTTTTTAAATTTGGATTTTAAATACCAACTTCTCCCCAAATAGATGAAGGTTACACGGTATTGTTACAGTATCCTTTGTGTTTCTAAAACTTCTATGCAGTAATATCCCTTGGCGAGCAGCAAAAAAGCGAGTTTTGAAAAATTAACATTTAGCTTAATTGTTTGTTTTGAAAATGTCATCTGAAAGAATGAATTCCAGATAATTCCGTCTTAATGTATAGTATTCTTTTATCCCCGTTCTATTTACTCATAAGAGTAAAATGTGTTCACAAAAACAAATACAATATATGATAAAGCCCAGACTTCACATAACATGCTGGTACAAATGAAAGGTGAATTTCATGCTATTGAAATTCATGTATTAGACCTTTCACTCTATTATTTCCGAAGTAATGTGTGTATATTTTTGGTATAATTTTGTTTGTTCTGGAGGATTAGCTTGGGAAAACCAGAATATCTATTATTCCAGGCTTAAACTATTGTAACAATATTATCAACCCTAATGTCCTTTGGACATATCTATTTATATCATGTTATCATTGAAATAATAACCTATTTTTGGTTATCTACATGCATGTTTTTCTTCTAATTTTTTGCGCCGACTTGATGCTATGCATCAATTTTGTAGCCTTCATGGTTATGTAAAGTACCAGAAACTTTGTGTTTCAATTATATTTTTTTGATCTTTCTCATTAAAAAAGCATTGCAATGAGGATATGATTTAAATCAGATCGTTTTTTTATATATAATAATAATAAAGTTTGTGTCTTTGTCCAAGTGTGATTAGCTTTAATGTCTTCTGCAAGAGCTTGTTTATAGGTGAATATGGACAAAATAAGTCAAAGAGGTACATTCTTCATACATTTTACAGAACGTACCCCAAGTCCACACCGAAGCCACGGAACATTCACCGGTCTGCCTCCTTTGATACAACTACCACTGGAGGAAATTCAAGGGGGGTAAGCCGAGAGGAGAGCAGACAGGGGAGACAACAAACCACTCAGGCCTGGACAGATGAGAGTAGAGTCTCCACTGCAGATACAGGAGGTGTGGGAGATTTCTTAGTATTTTTATATTTGGCTGAAAACAATCTTTGCAAATAAAATAAAATTGCTATGTGAAATAATCTGCTTTAACTGTTCATGAATGCATTTGTAACAGACAATAACCATAGCTACTTATTTTTCTTAAACATACGTAGTTTAATGACATTTTCAAGTAAGAAATATAAAGTTAAATAACATAATAAAGATGTTATGTGAACAACTTGCAAAATATGTAACATTTATCTCTTCATTTTTCTTTTAAGATAAAGTTAAATGTTGTATATATCTGATGTAACTTTCAGAGAGATTGTGGACTGCCAACAGCAAAAAGGACCCTGAGACTTTATCACAGCTTCTCAATGAGTCAGATGTTGCTAACACGCCATTTGATAAGAAACGAGTACAGGAGATCAAGAAACTCAATTCAAAGGTATAAAAACTGTTCAGCTTCTTGAGTTATTATTACAACCATGGTATTGGCATGGCCTTTTCTTGCAAACAAAGTTGACGTTATTTTGAAAATCATTGATAATATTGGTAAGGCAATACTTTGTACACGTGTAACAATGAAAATGAGTATGCACAATGCATCTTAAACAGTGTACATAAAACTGTTTCATTAACAAATACCCCATTAAAAAGTAACTAATTGTGACTGCAGGTGGAGAAACTTCACCATGAGCGAACAGAGCAGGAGCAACAGGTGATGGAGATGAAGATGCAAGTCGCTGAGCGGGAACTGGACCTCATGGATAAGCACATGAGGTTAATCCATGGAATGAGAATTGTTTTGACTCATCTTGGTAGTTAAAAGCTACACTCTAACAGATTGGACATTTTGACAACTATTTTGTTTTTTGTCTTGGAGTCAACTTATGCAAAAAAGCATATAAACCAGTCATATAAGACTGCTGACAAAAAATTAGATTTTTATATTTAAGTTCAAAAAATGATGTTTTATGCATTTTTCATAAACCATTAGTACGATTTTAGTCATAAAACATTAATTTTCGAACAGAAATATGAAAATCTGCGATCTGATCATTTGTCAGTAGTCTTTTTTCACTGGTTTGCAGATATTTACGCAAAACTTTGCTTATTCCAAGACAAAAATAAAAAAAGTTGTAGAAAAAATTAATTTGTGAGAGTGCAGCTTTAAAACTTAACCATAATTATATGTTTGATGCTGCACTTGTCCTTTTGTTATTTTCATTTGTAATGTGGTTCAATTTATTTGGTAAGAGATGATTATTTTCTTGCTTTATAAAATCATAAGCATGGTATATAAGCTGAAACTTTCAAGATTCAAGAACAACTGCAAAATTAAGGTCAAGGTGAACTGTAATGTATTTTTATTTAAAGCTGCACTCTCACAGATTGAACGTTTTGACAACTTCTTTATTTTTTGTCTCGGAACGAGCCAATCTATGCGAAAATTTATGGAAACTAGTGATATAAGACCTCTGACAAAAAACAGATCACAGATTTCCATATTTGAGTAAAAAAATTGATGTTTTATGCATTTTTCTTAAACTGTTAGTAACGCTTTTAGCCATAAAACATTAATTTTCAAACGGAAAATCTGTGATCTGATCTTTTGTCAGCAGTCTTAAAATATCACTGGTTTGCAGATATTTACACAGAAATTGGCTCGTTCCAAGACAAAAAGTTAAAAAGTTGTCAAAACAGTAAATCTGCGAGAGTGCAGCTTTAAGTGGTAAATTGAAAAGAAAACTTTTAATACAATACTACCCAGTATACCTGTATATATAAAATGGTATATGGTCAATTTTGTAAAATTTGCTAAAAGTAAAAATTTCACCTTTTAATCTTATCTATCATTTCAGAACAAAGCTACATGTGGCTACGGCCCAGGTGACAGACCAGGCAGCGTACATCAAGCAGCTGTTGAGCACGGAGGCCGACTCTGCCCTTATTGAACAAGAGAGACTCGTGGAGAAACAACTCAAACGCAGAAGGGTCAGTTTGATTGGGGGCTATTTTGTGATTTGCAATTTATGCTGACTTTAGATTAGTTATGTTTCAATTTTGCATTTGTGCCTGTTAATTTGCTACTCAATGTGATCTAGGAAAAAATCAGCATACTTTTTCAAATAATACTGATACTGAAAGTTGAATATCATGATGTTCATACAGCTATGTGTACAAGGGTTGTTCAAAAGAAATTGTTGGAAATTGGTACAAAAAGAGTTCAATGCAATCTACATTGGTGATAAAAGATATTATGTATTTCATCATAATATCATTAGTTACATTGAACCAAGCAGTTTTGTCAAGTTTGATGTGGATCTGAAATCTTCAGAGAGGCAAAATGAGGAGTCTGACACTATCAGACTATGGGAAGATGATTGAAATATTTGAACACCAATCAAAGAAGACGAGAGATCAGCTCGGCCATCCCCTGTAGCTGCTAGAAAAAAATTTCCTAGTTGACCTAAAATCAAGAGTTATACTAGTTGTTGTGTCTTTAAATTTTCAGAAAATAATGTTAAGATATAACACTTATTTCACATATTATAGCGCTAAATCAGTCTGCTTAATTATGATGCTATCATACTGTAGAATTTATCTTATTTCGAAAACGTTGAGTTTTGACCTTAGTCATGTTAAAATGTGTGTTTTCCTGAATACCAGAAATATAGATGTAGATTGCATTTGTACCCACTTTCAAACATTTTTTACCTTTGCATGTTAAAATTCTGCAAGCTTTTTTAACAACCCTTGTACATGTATTTTCTGTGTGCATGCACTTGAAAATACACAGATGTGCTCAACATTTATACTTTACTATCTTTTAAGTCTTAATTAAGTCTCATATTTTATACCAGTGTTTATCTTTGCACAGGAAAAATTTGAACAGGAGTTAAGGATTATTGAGTTGAAGCGTGTAAGTTCTGCATGGAAGCACTGCATACTCAAGAACGCTCCATTCAAAATCATAAACACTTGTAAATCATTATGGTACCAGCAACTTTGTTATCACTTTATTAAACCCATGTTTATCTTCATTTTATCAAATTAGATAAATTGCATGACAGTTGAGAGTGGTACCAGAATGTAATAATTTTACACCTTTTCATAATTGGCATATACATGTACGGAGACAACCTGCTAGTGGTTAAAGGGACTGTACACCAGATTGGCACCAAATGAGTTTGTTTTTTTCTGTAACGAATCTCAGGACAATTATTTAATAAAATGTTTTACTCGTTGATATCATAATTGTAAAAAAGATAACCAAAATTAAAATAAAAAATTGTGGCGAAGACCGGGTTTGAACCGGTGTCGCCAAAATTGCAGTCCAGCATTGTATCCACTGAGCTACCAAGGCTTACTCTATACGGGTGATATAATTAAGCTATAGACCTAACTCGGTAAAATCATGTGATAACATCGACTAGTCAATCACGCATAAGGAGTGAATTCTACTAGGTAGACATACCCAGTAATATTTTTTAATGGAAAAATCTGAAAACACTGCGAAAATAAATTAATTGTAAACTATGTGGTACTTCAGTTACTAAGTTTCGATGCATTGTACACATCGATACCAAGATTATGCCAGTTTTCGACAATTTTCTTTTTTTTTCGCTATTTCATCATACGAAGTACAGTCCCTTTGAGGCCTGTGATGTGGTTAATGGTCTCATGCACTTCAAGAATTTCTTTCTGGTAAAAACTGTTTTGGGCTGGTGTGATTATGAACATATGTATAGGGAATGAAATATTATTGTTTTACAGCATGAATTACTTGTATTGTGTAGTCATTCAGGAAAATATATTAAAAATTATGAATGAATAATAACCAAGAATTATCAGAAACCTTTTAGAATACTTAAACATTGGATTGAATAAGAAATTAGTGATATTTAAAAAAACATAATACCATTTAAGCATTTTGTTGTATCATAGTTGTTTATTCCCTTACTACCAGGAGCGTTATGAGCGTCAGCTAGAGTACATCACCTTCCGTAAGGACCAGTTAAAGCAACGTGCAGAGGGGAAGGAGGTACAGATGACTGACGCCCAGTTGACCAGCATGCAGGAAAAGTTTGGTCAATTCCGCAAGCGGGACGGCTCGCTCAACACTCGGCAGGTGTTTGCTATGCTGAAGACGGAGGAACGCAAACAGAGCAGGGTAAGCATGACTATGCAGTTGGTCTTCTTACTCACATTAGGACTAATGTTACTTGTTATTTTGATGGAGTAAATCAAAACAGGTGCTTTCTGCCAGTGTTATTCCATCAAATGAGTACTGTAGCTTGAACTCATTTAATTTATTAATAAAAATGAGCCTTTTTAGGCTACACTTCCAGTTTAGGTGCCTTTTATTTTAAACAAAGTGTTATGAGTAGTATAAGCTTAGCACTGTTTTCTGTTATATAATTCAGTAAAATTGATGTGAAAATTTGTGTTTCTTCTATTCCTTTTAGGCAAAGACGCATGTTGAGCGTGAGAAGATCATGGCCAAGGCAAACCTGATGGAGATGAAGGAGCTTGCCACTCGGCAGAAACTCCGTGAGCTCAAGGAGGCCATGGCATCTGGTAAACCAATCCACGCCACCAGCCAGTTTGATAATAGTGGGTACCAGAATGGACATGTTAATGGTCATGTTGAAAATGAACCCCAAGAAACAGAGGAGGAAAGAAATAATGAGAATGGGGAGGACATTGAAGGTATGATGAAAAACCCTTCAAGGGACCATACTTTTGTTAATGATGAAAGGGCTAACAGGTCAAATGATACTCATATGCCTAAATCAAGCTCTGCACCACAAATGGCTGGTATGCCATCCAGTGACTTTTATTCCAAAAGAAAATCTGAAAAAGACCCAACATCCAAATGGGAATCGAGTTACTCTAGGCCAACTACTCCCTCAAACTTGGCTTTTCAACAAAATGATTCAAAACCTAGTCAATCTGAATTGAATGATAGTAAAGCCATTGAAGAAGACAATGAAAGACTTACTAAGCCAGAGAGAAAGAATGTGCTGTCTGAGGAGGATTTACTAGAAATTCAAAGTAAGAAGTATGAAAATGAACTTGACAGAAGTCGAACAAGAAGAAACAATGAAAGAATGCGTGAAGACAAAAGGACTTACATGCCTAGTGAGTATGTGAATGGCATCTCCAATGGTGAGGCTTTTGATGCAAGAAAAATGAATCTCTCTGCTAAAAACTTTGATTCAGCTCTCAATTCTATGTTGGGGCAAGAAAATTCCAAACTTCTGCCTGATAACACAGAATATGAGCAGTATGCTCGTACATCTAAATACCGACCAAACCCTTACCTTGAACCCAAAAAGCTCCATCAGCCTCAAGGTCAAAAGGTCAGAGGTCAGGCAAAGAACAAAGTAGGGAGACAAGGTCACTGGACAGAGCAAAATCAGACCAGGAGGCAATGGTAAGAACACTTCTTCTAATGTATGAAATGTATTTTAACAGGAAATGAGCACAAAATAATAAAAAACTTTCAAAGCCACACTCTCAGCTTTGGTCAGTATATCGGTTTATGTTCACGAATATAGAAATATTTCAAAGTTTTCAAAAAAGTTTGATTATATTACTTAAATACCACAGCTTATGAGCCTTTAAAATATGAAATACTTTTAGCTAAGCTGTGCTCAGTCACTCTCGTGTTTGGTTTGCACCCATGTTTTTTTTCCTTTGCCATGTGTAATCAAACTGCAGAATCCATTGTCATAGTTGGACGCCTAGTAGAATGGTCCTACAAATGACTCTTTTTTACATATATAACTTATTAAAGGTAACATACTGCAATATTGTTTGTATAGGAGCCTCCAAGCAGTGCCCCTAAGAAGTTTCGGGATGCCCCTCCACCATCCAGAGGGAGAAAACCTAACCTAAGCCTCGTCCTGCCACCACAGGTTACTACAGTTGTCTCTATCTACATGTGTTGTTTCATTACACATTTTTTAAGAAACATGATTTATGTATTTTTAAAAGGACTTTTTTCGTGGCAAGGTTTTTAAAATATTTTAAAAGTACTAGTATTAGAAAAATAACAGTTGTTTTACCTTTTAAGGTTTAGATTTAAATCAAGATATAACTAACAAACTAAGTAGGATTTTTGTCTAGTTTCCAAGTATTTGGATAGATTTTATTTCCTATTCATAACATTCGTTAATGACTTACCGGTACTATTTTATTAGCTCAACTTTTCAAAGAATAAGGAGAGCTATTCTACTCACCCTGGTATTGGTGTTGGCGTCTCAATTGGGGTTGAGACTTTATACAAGGCTTCCCAGTCTTCACATCTACTAAAATAATCAAGTTTAAAAACAGTAGTTTGAAAATAATGCAAATTTCTGGCCTTGTTTGACTCTGAAATTCTGGTTTAAATGTTTTGTGCAAGATGTATTTTTTTGCATAGCTGATATATTTTTTTGCATAGCTCTAAAACCACAAGACTTATTTAATGGTAGTTTATAGAAGGCTTCCGAGATATCACACTTACTTATATAACCAAGTAAAACAAATCTTAGTTGAATATGATGTAAATTATGGCGCTTGATGTGTTTGAATGAAACTTCAAACAATACTTCACAGTCAACAGACATTCTAATTTTTTAAAGTTTAGAGTAAGCATTCCTAGGATTAATTATGCAAATTAAGGCCCTTGTTTGAAATTTTGCAAGCAATTTCCTTCAAGTCCATATCAAACTTAATGCTGTGACTCAAAAACATATGAGCTGCATGCATGGTAATCAATATTTATCTCATGTTTTTTATTATTATACAAGGCCGGTACAATAGTCGAACGGGTTGTCTTAAAGACAGCTCTTGTTAAACAAGCTACTAACAGCACAGTAGGGTTGTTGAGAGAACTATAAATGCACTGTGTGTTTTATAGCAGGAGGATTTGATCACGAAAGATTTGAGCCCACAGCTCCTTGGAAGGACTTTGGGCTTGTTCCTCGAACAAGAAGTACGTCTAGGAGATGATTTAGGTTTGATGTAGCTGCGTGGCTATATACTAGTAGTAGACACGTGTATTAGCTGACATCTGTGTTCAAGCCTGCTGACTCCATGTTTAATTACATGCTTTCCGTAGCAGTATAATAAGTATTTGTAGGTTGGTCTAATCCTTGTTAATACCGTGTAAGATAAAATATATGGTTACAACTAAAGTCTCATGGTTTACGATTGTTAGTGTCTTAATTCGTAATATACTAATTTTTAAAACTACATTGGTGTCTTTCTTCTTAACTTCTTATCTTGGTAGACTGGCCGTTGATGTGGTAGAATTAATGGGCTTCTAATCTAATTCTTACTACTTGTAGTGTAACAATATAGCAAACTACATTTCAAGAAATGAATATGTTTAACCCAAAGGGATGCTACATGTACATTCTGACTTATTCTTCCTTAAAATGTAGACAAAAATCATTCTACATGTACGACCAAATCTTTATGTTTTCTGGGTTCTTCTGTCATTCATTTTGAAACAAAAAGTTATTTTGTTACACACTAGCTTTTAGTTTTAATAAACTGTTCCTTATAATTGTTAAGCAAACATATCTTTCATTTACCTTTTTTATCATTGCAATTTTTTTTTATTTTTGTTGCAGACAGGGCAGCCTGGCTGCCAAATTAATAGTTTAGTGAATCAAAAATAAGCATGCATACTTTGTGTCGGCAAGAACGTCTCCATAATAGCCAGTCTTCATGGGCAAACCTTAAAATAAATATCTTATATAACCCATTAATGACTTCATGGAGATCGAGAGATTTTTTTCTGTCCGATTTTTTGTAAACAAATCGGAATCTGTCTGTTGGTCCCAATGGGGGAGGCAATGAATGTAGACACAAAAATTTGATTGAGACTAATTTTGTAGATTATAATTGTGCTTGTATAAAACTGCTAGTTCAAATTTCAACAATGTTCAACTTCTTGATTATAAGTGACTTCATTTTAGTTTTGAGCTCATTGACATCAAAACATTTGTAGTCAATTATTTTTGCTTGCCTATGTTTTTTTAACTCTTAAAACTCTGAGTTCTGTCATGTTTTCTAACAGGAAATGAATATGAATGAAAAATCCATGGGATTTTTGATAAAGCAACTTTTGTTAAATACTTTAGGCATTTAAAAACATAAAATGTTGTTACTAAGCTTTGTGACAAAAATTCTAGTAGAACATGACATTGTACACCCAGTAAATTGAGATGATTACTTTAAAAGCAAACACCGTTTTCTTCTTAAATACTCTAATTTTCTTCAAATTTGCAGATTTTATTCGCAAAATGTCTGTATTTTGTGATAACTCTTGACACTCTTTGCATGTGTTAGTATCCCTATAATCTGAATATCAGCTAATATTATCCGTGATGTTTCAGAGGAGGGTTTTGACATGCAGAAGTTTCTGATGAGTGCTTCCTTCAACACGTCTGGCAACTCGACTATCATTGTTGATCCCGAGGATGACCAGCCACATCGGGTGAAGGCCATGGACGACCAGGAACGCGAGAAAACGTACATGAGCAAGGCAACTGTAGAACGTAACCGAGTCAACAGGATACGCAAGGCGAGAATGTCTGCCGAGATTATACAGAGAGCCTGGCGAAGATATATTATGAAGAAAAGACTCAGTGACCGCAGACGTAGATGATTTATACATTAAAGAGTCTCAAAGACAAAAACTTGCCTGTGATATTAATTTTAAATTGTATTGTACTTTGAAACCAGTATTAATTTTAAGAAATGCACGTAAAAATATTATATACGTAAAATGGCATTTATCAAAGATATTTACTATTGCATTGATGTTTTTTATCCATGCTTTCTTTCCAATGTTACCACTGAAATTAGAGTGTCTTTTGATGAGCACTTTCTCATTCAGGTTGATTCAACTTGTAATGAACTGATACTCCTCTGCCAGATCTGAATACATTGAACCATGTCTTGTTCTAGATTATTTAATTTTGTAAAAGATCTTATACTGCTATAGGGTAAATTCTGGTATGAAAACGAGTTAATATAGAATAGAAATATATGAACTCACGTTGCTTATGTTAGTGAACAGTTACTTAACTCTAACATCTAGTTTCAAGTATTTTAGGGTACTTATCTCAAAATTTGGTCTCTTCATAGTTGTAAATATATCTTCTCTTTGTGGGTTTGTGTTATATATATTTACGAAAACAATCAAATTTTAAAGTTCAGTATTGTTTTCAAGCATTTTTTTTTCGACTGGTTAACAAGTTTTATTTACCAAGTTAATCTGGTCAGTAGTACCATATGTTAAGTTTTAGGCTCTGAGGATAACTTACGCATGTATTCTTGTTCATAAGTGCTTCAAACATATCACCAGATGTATCTACCTACATGTATTTCATTTTCAGTAATGTTAGTGATATTTATTAAATTTATTCTTATTGAATAAAGTCAAGGCTATTTATTTTCCATTATTGTTATCTACCAATTAGTAGTCACATTCATTCTACTGTTTGCAAAGATTTAGCATTTTTAAGTTTTGAAGCATGGACTAATCACAGTGTAAAGTCTGCCCCAATCCTCAAAGTGAATCAAATGTTACGAATTGCCTGCTGATCACTTTAAAGGGACAAGACACCAGATGGTCTGCAAATACAGTATTTTCCTGAAATTAAGACTAGACTTGTCAATACAAGCTAGTTTGAGGCTGATAATACATCATTTTACGTACGGTAATTAAAATAATAAGTATTGTCGCTGTCTCAGCTGAGTTTACCTGTTTAAACATAGCGCATAATGGTTTCCTAGGGTATAGTGTGTATATTTAGCATGTGAAGGTCACATGATTAGTACAGATAAATATACAGACACTTTTTTAAATTAACTGGGATTTACGTGGTAGACAAATTCAGTAAATTTTGAATTGGAAAAATGTGTAAAAACATCGAAAGATAGAAGTGATGTGATAGATCAGTAATTGAGATTCAATGCAGTACACAATTTGATGGAAGTTTTTTTACAATTTTATTTTTTCTTGCAGTTGTAAAATCAGGTGTCTAGTCCCTTTAATTCTTGTCACACATAAAGACTGCCAGCCAGGTGACAAATACCCTGAATGAGAACTGCCATATAGCATTTACACAAGCATTAAAGATATTCAGGGCTGATTTCAGGAACAATATGAATTGTTGCTTTAGCATTATATATTCCAGAAACACAATGATCATTTAATACTAATTTCTTGCACTTTTAGCTATGATGTGTCTGAAACTGTGTAACAAAGTTTTTAGTGACTATAATTCTTACAGCATCAAAGACATCTACACATTTTTCATGCATCTTTTTACTTGTAAATCTAATTTTGAAGCAGTTTTATGCTACTTAATGTTTGTTTGAATAATATTTTTACTTGTTTAAATTTATATAAATTATTGACATAAATTGCTTGTCCTTGTTTCCAATCGATTCATAAATGCACTCGAGATACATTCGCAAACTGCAAGAATGTGTTTAATGCCCCTGAAGGGAGGCTTACATGGATAGTAGCTGCACTGTCAATCTGTTAATTACTTCATGTCTCTCAGTTGTAATTTAATAACTTTTAAACAGTGTTGTACAGCAGCATAGGAGATATATTTGTGGTTATGGTCACAATAAGAGGTCGTTGGAGTACAATAGGAATTTCATAACAATAATTTGTCTCAGCAGTAACTTCTCAACTTTTATTGGATTTTGATCAATATTCACAGAATTGAAGAGCAGCATGGAATGTGTTGGGCATAGCATTCATGCCTAAGCAAATGTCAAGGTCACACTTGGCTGTTAATGTTAGTAGTTATAAGTTGTGTCTCAGCTGTTAATTTTGTCACTTTCAATCAGAATGTGCAGCAGGATGGGAAGCACTAGCACTGCAAAGGTCAAGTTCATGTTTGAAGGTCAATGTAGTCTGCTATTAGGATTTTTCTTAGGAATAATTTGTGTCACAGCTGCTGTTATCAGATCTCATTCAGAATTGTATAGCAGCATTGGAATGTGTTGTGCGCATGATATTTGCACCGACATTCGACACATTAAGTGGAAAATTGAACCAAAAGGGATTTGCTGTATAATTATCGTATCACAGAATGTTTAAGAAGATATATTTTAATAAATGAAAGAGTCAACCAAATTCTGTTCCATATCTCAGTTACATGCAATTAGAATACCTTCATTTTATGCAGATAGTTATAACCCTGACAAGGCCAAATCGGCAGCATTTCTTGGTAGAGGAAATGCTTTGTAAGTGACCTTTGACCTACTGACCCTCCTACTGGTGGAGTTTCATGGACCTATGTTAAACTTTGATGGAGTTATTGTGTGGACAAGTGTTCCAAATGTGTCGGCTATGATCTTTGACCTACTTCATTACCCCAAAACCAATTGAGTTTATCTTCTAGTCAAGACTAGACTGGTTGAGTTTCATTGTCCTATGTAAAACTTTCATTATCCCTTGTAAAACAGTCACTGTGACCTTGTCCCATGAACAATTGGGCAACTTGCAGTCCAAGCCAATTTACTGATGCAGTTTTATGGCCGTATAGGTTAAACCCTTTAAAAACAAGAGATGTTTGTCAACCATTATGCCCCCCCCCCCCCCCCCCCCTGAGCGCCATTTTGTCAGGATTATATGGACAATTAAATGAAATATGCATGGACCGAAATGACAGCTGATTTGTCGCTAACATTGTATGCCGTTGAGGCAGTTTTAAGATTATGACCATTCAAAGTTTGAGGATAGTGTGTTATGACCATGACCTTTGACTCTATGACCTCAAAATCCATAGTAGTCATCAGCTGGTCACCAAAAATCTAAATGTTAAGTTTGAGGGCCATGGGTGCAGGCATTGACAAGTTATCACACAGACAAGCATTTTTCGTTCAAGGTCACTGTAATCTTGACCTTTGATCCAATGACCCCTTAAATCATAAAGGGTCATCTACAGGTCAGACACAACTCCAAGTCAAGTTTGAGGGCCGTGGGTGCAGGCATTGTCCAATTATCACTTGAAACATTTTCGCATTCAAGGTCACTGTGAACCTGACCTTTGACCCAATGACTCCTAAAATCAATAAGGGTCATCTTCTGGTCAGGCCCAACTTACATGTCAAGTTTGATGATCATAGATTCAGGCATTGTTGAGATATCACTGGGAGAAGATTTGTTAACTTTTTTGCGTTAAAGGTTACTGTGACCTTGCCCTTGGCCTGATGACCCCCAAAGTCAAGAGGGGTCATCTACTGGTCAGGCCCAACCTTCATGTCAAGTTTGATGACCATAGGTCCAGGAATTATCGAGTTTGCTTTCAAGGTCACTGTGACCTTGACCTCTGACCCCTTAAATCAATAGGGGTCATCTACTGGTCAGGCCCAACCTCCAAGTCAAGTTTGAGGGCCATGGGCGCAGGCATTGTTGAGTTATCACTCGGGCAACCTTTTATCGTTCAAAGTCACTGTTACCTTGACCTTTGGCCCAATGACCCCTAAAATCAATAGGGGCCATCTACTGGTCAGGCACAACCTCCAATTAAAGTTTGATGGCCGTGGGTGCAGGCATTGTCGAGTTATCACTCAGACAACCTTTTACCATTCAAGGTCACTGTGACCTTGACCCGATGACCCCAAAAAACAATAGGGGTCATCTACTGGTCCAACCTCCAAGTCAAGTTTGAGGGCCATAGGTGCAGGCATTGTCGAGTAATGACACGGACAACCTTTTACCATTCAAGGTCACTGTGACCTTGACCTTTGGCCGGATGACCCCCAAAAACAATAGGGTTCATCTACTGGTCAGGCCCAACCTCCAAGTCAATTATGAGGGCCATGGGTGCAGGCATTGTTGAGTTATCAATCGGACAACCTTTTACCATTCAATGTCACTATGACCTTGATCTTTGACCCGATGAGCCCCAAAAACAATAGGGGTCAGCTACTGGTCAGGCCCAACATCCAAGTCAAGAATGAGGGCCAAGGGTGCAGGCATTGTCGAGTTATCACTCGGACATCCTTTTACCATTCAAGGTCACTGTGACCTTGACCTTTGGGCCGATGACCCCCAATAACAATAGGGGTCATCTAATGGTCAGGCCCAACTTCCATATCAAGTTTGATGACCATAGGTCTAGGCATTGTTGAGTTATCACTCGGACAAGCTTTAAAAATATTTTACCATTAAAGGTCACTGTGACCTTGACCTTTGAACCGATGAGCCCTAAAATCAATAGGGGTCATCTACTGGTCAGGCCCAACCTTCATGTCAAGTTTGATGACCATACGTCCAGGAATTGTTGAGTTATCACTCGGACAAGCTTTGGTCTACCGACCGACCGACCGACATGCCTGTGCAAAGCAATATACCCCTCTTCTTCGAAGGGGGGCATAATTAATCATAGTCTACAGACTGACTTTCGGGCAGGTACTGACTATCAACTTGCAACTAATATGCAGCATGATCTTTAAAGAGGAATAATTTGTTTAAAGATATTGGGTAACTGCAGATCAACTGAAATCAGCCAATCACAGCAGACGTACAGTAATTACAGGGCTGGATGGATATAGTTTAAACTTATTTAATGTTACAATGATTGTGAAACTAGTTATTTCAACTTATATTATACACTCCCATTGGCAAGATGTTGCGTGAGAGTGTGGTCTTGTGTTGTGGGGAAAACCGGAGTACCCAGAGAAAATCCACTCTGGTTTGGAACCCCGGACTACTAGGTGAGAAGTGAGTGCACCAACCACTGTGTTACCTTCCATCCATCTTCAAAACACATTGATGACAATTGAAAGGCTACAACCTAGTGTTGAGTTATCAATAGGACTCTTTGAGCCCATTTCAGGTCACACATTGGTATGACTGTTGATTTTCAGTCAATCATGTTCCGACTAATTTGAAATATCTTTGGCTTCTAAGCATTGTATGATACAATGCCAAACTGCATGCCATCCTCAATGTACTTATGTACATATGCCAACACTGTTAATATGTATGAAGTTTGGTAGAAATTTTCCCAGTGGTTTTAGGAGAAGTTGTTTGAAGGAGAACCTTGATGACATACTGACCATGAAGGACAATCACCCTATCGCAATAGCTCAGGCTAAGCACTTTGTGCTAAGATGACCTTAACAAGACAAGCTTAAGAGGAATATTCAGAAATGCAAATCATATTTAGATTTTTATTAGGACAAATAGTTTTACATGATAGACACAGAAAAATCCTCATATCAAATTCTCCCCTATTGAAACAAAGTTGAACGTCTAAATATATTCAGGCTAAACTTTTAAAAAGTAATAACATTTGATATCCCCCCATTATTACTGAAATAAAGGTAAAAATGTTATAAAAAGATTTAAAGAATTGAAGATGCCTTTCATTCCTGCTGTGTTCTTGTCCAAGATGACTCTTATGATGATTGTGATGAAGTGTGCAAGGTGATTTCCACATGGAGTATTATGTTCATAGAATATCCCCAGAGCTCTTGATGTTCACTCTCTGTAATCCATTGTTGTATCCTCTAGTGCAGATTGAATCCAAGACAAAATCATGAACACATGATCTAAGGTGAGTCTCCACAATGTTGATATTTACAATTCTTACACTACACAATGGCTAGGGTTCTATACATTCCCTCACTAGACTGGTACCTAAAATGGAGCAAGAAAATCACAAATTGAATACAAGCATAATATTTGCATCTGTAGTTTCCTCACTCTGACATCTAAGCACTTTTAAAGAATTTCTAAAATCCACAGAACTTCCAAACACAAACTTTAGCAGTATCAAATCTCACCTCAAACATCAAAGCTGATGTTAAGTCTGATAGAAATTATATAAACAGTTTGAACTAGTTGTTTTATATTATAATGAGACAGAAATGTCATTCTTATACCATTATTGTCATTGTTGTTTTGATGTATTTTTGATGTGCATTCAATTTCAAAACTACCCAATAAAAAGACTGTCAGAGTTAGGAATCTTTTCATTGTGCATATAAATATACATGGAAGATATACGACAGAACTATTATGTTTAAGAACATGACAACTTAGAACTATACATGTCAAAAACACTCATCAATACACACACACAAATGTCACATGAGATTTGGGTAACAGTAAACATGAGTCAATGGACAACGTCTTGCTATTTTACAGAAAATAAAAGAAATTTGGTTTTTACACAAACAAGTTTGTTGGCTTATCAAATGTCTTTTTCCAGTAAACAACAAGTGTCTTAATATATTTTGTCACATGCTTGGCTTTCTTTATTAATACTTTTATTTCTTAATATAATCAAAGAAATATGATCCATCTACTCCCTTGTTCCGAATTCACAAAGTAAAACACTCTGACCGTCATCAAGAATGCAAACATTAGTAATGATCAGGAACTAACGTCAAGCATGTGATCAAAGCATACATGTGTGAAAAATAACACTGCCACCCTGGCATCAATCAGCATAATATCTTAACTAAAATACAGTGCGGATCGATAGTTAACACTTAAAATTCAACACTACACGCATTTACACTTCCTATGTTTAAAATTAAATGTCAATTCCCTATTATTATTAAGTCTCTTATCAACCTGTACTAGCTGTCTCCCTTTTGGATTCTAAATCCTCTGAGTTTTTGAACAGTACTTAAAAATCAGTTCTTTATTTTTCATTAATGATAAATGATTTATCTTGAAAATATAAAAGTAAAACTCAGACCTACTGGTATCAGAAATTTATTTTAGAAGTTAAAAAAATAAGTTTTTTTTTTAAGTAATTACCAAACATTATTTAATTTTGTGATCGAAAGAAAAGTGAGAACAAGTCAAATTGCTTCCATTATTCTAAGGCAATGCATTAGCTGGGACACAGACATAAAGATTACAGATAATGGATAAAATCCCATTTCAATTGGCTTCAATAAAGAGCTACCTTCCCAAAATGTCAAATTAAAATAGACAGAATGATAGAATGTACTGAAAAATCTGAAAGGATGCTTTCCTTGGAAGAGAAAATTGAACGACCAAGCAGTGTAAGACTGAGCTACCCTTTAAACATGTCGCAACTGGCCCATATCTTGGTTAGAAAGGACAAGTGTGTGTTCTCACAGCTCTTTCCATCAATTTACCTTATAAATATACTAAATAATAGGTTAAGAATTACCATGACAACAAAGAATGGATTATATGTACTTCACTTGTGGGTACTAGGGCTTTATTTCACTCACTCATAAAGACTTGCATCCCTTATATTTTATCTAACATTCAACTTAAACTAACATTTATTTTATTAATAGACTAAATTAATTTTATTGACACTTACTTTCGGAGATAAAAGAAAATTATTTTAATGAACACGAGACTTTATCATAAGAAATTTCCTGAAAATGAGCAAATTTAATTTAGATGATAAACAATAGGAAGAAAATCAAAACATGCTGCACTAGATGAAACATGTTCAAAACACAGAATACTTAACAAATCTGGATTGTATTGCATGTACACATCTCTGTAGAAAGAGCTAGAGTATCAATTGAGTCGGGCTTCGCTCGATTGTATGGCTTTGTTCATTTGATTTCAAACATTACAACGCAATAAGTCATTGTTATTGCTTATGTTTTGCTTTACTTAACAATTGATTCGGCATAAGTCTGTGGAGTCTAGCTGTCGAAAAGATCATTTAGTAAAGCAAAAATAAATAATAACTTAATGAGCATTTGGCGAGGTTTCTCTATACTACCAATTTCATATGAGCAAACCGGTACAAATCCACTTAATAAAAGCATTAAATGACTTAATTGCTATGTCAGTCAAGTGGCTTTCTAAATAGTTAAATCGCAATCTGTCAGATGATGCCATTGGCCGAGTCATGAGTGTCAACACTAATTTAATGATGATGCAGTAAAAAAGCCATGTGTTTGAAAGCAGTATGGTGATCTGAATTCAAGCAAGACAAACATCATCATTAGCAGGGAAGCCTTTCTTTTCTGATACAATGTACATAATGAATCAGTGAGAGTCAGTCTAAATTCTTCCCCTAATACTTGCATAACATAGTCAAAACCCATTGGCTCGATATCCCAGGGACTGGCCAAAATACTTCAAGCCTCGCAAATATCAAGCAAAGTGGATATGTATACAAAGAATAAAACAAAATCGGTCCTGGACATCAAGTTCAAGCCAACGAAGAAATCAAGCCAATGGGTTTCGACTGTATACATCTTTTAAACATATTTCTCAAATGTGAAATAAAATCACTGCAATATTATATAAACATAATGAAATGAAGCAATTTTAGGTGTATTAGGAATGCCAATAAACTAAATTTGTCTATTTTTTTACCACATAGCAGAGCTCGACATTGAACGTTCAAATTTGCTTGCCCTGTCATATACTAATTAAATTAACATGCCAAATAATGATGTGCTATATAATACTGCTAAAACATACTTTTATAGAGCTCTCTTCCTTTTATAGGATAATTCTTGTCAGGCCCTTTTTCATTTATTTTGTTGACTTTTGAAACCTAAAGCTAAATTATAGCTTTGTGTTCTAAGATTTTGGTTGTATTCTGAACCAACTTTGATTTGTCAGGAACATTCAGTAGACTGTTAATGTCGAGCCCTGCATAATCTCATTGTGACAAATACAGTACGGTAGTCATTAAAGTCGAATCAACAGCAAATGGCACAGGGAGTTGTCGCAAACTCGTAAGTTTAATGTTCCTTTTTAGTTTTCAATAATGAACAAAAGGCAAAACTTAAACTGCAGATCATATACTGGTTAGGACCTCTTTCTGTTCTTATTATTAGGCTTGGATTGGCAAATCAGTTAAGATTACAAATGACAGTTTGTGTTCAAATGAAGCTTAAAAACAGAAAAGCTTTTTTGCAACTAATTGCACCACACTTCTTCCCAAAGGGGATTGTAGATTTTTTACCATTCAAAAAGTGCAACATGTTCAATTTAATAGAAATAAAAATAAACAAAATATTTTGTTGTCAGTCGGAAACCTCCATTTACAGTTGAAGAGTGGTCCCTAACCAGCATTGTTAACCAATGAATTATTTCCACAGCCCTGATAAACATTTCAAGAGGTGAGAGTAAAAAGGTTCTGTCTGCCTTTTTACTTTTAAACAGTCAGTTAAAACCCAATACTTTCACCACTTGCTTTGTTCATAAATGGCAGGGACACATGTTATATCACACTTATACTTATCATCCTGTCATGTCAAATTGTTTGTGTCACTAACTACATGTACTGATGTAACCACATACAGCATAAATGAAGTCAGAAAATGTCTATCGAAAACAGTTATCTACTAACTGAATAAGGGAACATGTAAATACTCTACCTATATTTCATACATATCATGTAGGATCTGATAATATAAGCAATCTAAACATTGACAAACTATCTACTATTGGTTTCTGCTAATACAACTACTATAATAATTAGCTTTTATTTCACTGAAACATATGCCGTACCACTCTTGAACACAGTGGTAAGAAATTAGCTCCAGGAGAGCAATATTTGAAAAGCATTGGAGCTGATTTTTCTACCTTCTGTACCCTGTGCGTAGGAGTGATACATGTTATGTCAGAAGTATGAAATACATGCAGTTTTACATGCTCCCTCCATACGTACATGAATACATATATCAACATTCATTCATACAAATATTTTATGTAACAAAAGATTATCCCCATATAGAATACATGCAAAACAAATGTAAAGCAAATGTTCAACAATAAATGTTAACAGCCCCATCATTGGCACACAGCTACAAGTGAATTTCTGAAAGACAAACCGGCATTAGTATACAGTGAAACAACAAAATAAGTCAACGAATATCCGAGTGTAAAGAGCTCATGGTCAGTTTAAACAAGTATATATGTAAATTGTAATATCACAATTATATAGAGACAACAGCTATAATTTTTTGGCACGTAAGTATAGATTTTGCTATGGCACTTACAATGAATAAATAACAAGGAATGTACTGCACTATTACAAGAATGAGGACCCTTTCTTACAAACAAGCATATGACAAAGATATTCATTACAAAAGATTTTTTACTGAACATGTTTGACTGGTCAGTGCAGAGAAAGTTTATTTAACTTCAATTTTAATATGTGAAACTGTTTTTGTATTGAATTGACTTTTTTTATTATATGTAATTCTGTCATATGTTTGTTAATAGGAGGACCCCCAGGTTTTTTGTGATGTGTTCTAGTATAAAGAAAGGGCTCAATGCAAGACTGATATAACTGGTTCATTTCCTATATGCAGTTACAGCCGTCTTGTGCTCAGCTCCCTAAATTCTCCTAAATGTCCACAATAACTTCCATTTTTAACTCTAACATTTACACTGGTATTTGAATCAAGTTGCACAAATCACAGACACCCAACATCCTCTCTTATAGATAATTTTGCACAAATTATGAATAATCATAAATAACTTTTCAGTTTGACATTTTAAGAATGTCACAGAGGTAACTTTATTTGTATAAGAGTCACATCACTCGTCATTTTCATTATTTTTATGTTCATGCCCTGTAAAAGAATACTGTGAGTAATAATATTGCACTGAACGTAACATACAAATGAAAACCGAGAACACATTTTCATGATCATGAAGACCAAGCACCTCCTGTAGAACAAGTCATCCATTTATACAAAGGTGCTTGTTTAAAACATTATGCATATTCAGTTCAAAATCACTTCATTTTGCAAAGACTGCCCTCGTTCAAAACTGTTATATAAACAGTATGTACATGTTCATAGTAATGTCGGTAAATGACATAGATGAAAGTTTCAATTTAACTGCAGCTTATCTTTGCAAAATTGTGTGGTACAAGATCGCTGGGTTGCTTTGGGCTGTAACCTTTATTTTTTTACAAATTCCATTTTCCATTGTTTCTGTTAAACATATATGCAGATATTTACAGCCCTTTCAGCTTTCCACTTGTTGCGTAATATAATCCAAACCAAAAAAAAATGGATAAACCAAGACAAAATAAAATACCTATACATTCTACAGAAAATCTATATTATTCTTATCCAACATTATCATACATGTATGTGTACGTCCAGTTTTCTTTCAAAGTCTACACGTGTATAATTCTGTTAACGTAAATAGTTACACATTTATGAAAACTTAAATTGGAACATAAGGCTGTAAAAATACTTTATCAAACAGTGTAAAATGCTATGAAATATTTCTTTATACATATGCCAACACAAGGTTACAGATAACAATATATGATTAAGGAGCTTCCTTTTAAGAAAAGGTGAGTGCTGACCATTACAATCAAAATAGGCTTTGAACAAACAAGACTTTTAACAGTAAATGGTTAAACTCATAGACTAAAGTCTATGTTTGCCAAACTTTAAATTAGTAAATATTTAAATCTAATCAGTTTGTAACATTATGTGGGACAAAAAAAATCAAAACAAACAAAAAGATAGGCAAATTCTTGTCACACAAAACAAAATACTCCAAATCCATTAAATTATCAAACTTTCCTTCAAATTGAGTTTACCGATTAAATTAAAGTGACTGTCCAAAACACATATTTTTTCATCATTTGAAAACACTTCCTAAAAACAAAATATTCAATTCTACTCATTAATACCACATAATGAATACAGAGAAAGTCAATGTTTAAGTTTACGAGACAAAAAATATGTTACCTTTCGTAAAAACTATGATTACCCACTGTTTTCAGAGAGTAATAGCCAATGATACTTACCAAGACTTGCCAGTCATCGTTTAATTTTAAAAAGAAAGAGCAGTCGACGAACAAAAACGTTAGTTTTTATATTATTACTTTTTTTTACTTCCACTTTAGCCCAAAATGATAATGATTATAACCGATGTCATAAAATATGTACACAATTACAAATATTATATTATTACTGCACCAACTTCGAGATTTATGAAAATAATACAGAGGTGCAGCAATGTGAATGTATAATTTCAATCACATGGGTAGTGGTTGACATTTCTGTTACGAACCATGTTGTCAAGAACAACATTCAATAACTAGCATGCGATTTAAGCGTGAAGCATTGTAAATTATCTGCATGCTAGTTACTGAACGCTACTCAGCTCCGCCTACTTTTCACAATTCCGATATGGGAGTTAATATATAGATGAAATAAACGGAAATACTCCCAAACATGGCGGAATTTCTTGATAAACATTAAATTAACAAACAGATTTGGCATATTTAACTATTAAATCCATTCCTTAACAAAAAGTTTTGTACACATTGATAATACATGTACAAGTCAAAGAATAAGAACTAACGGTGATTTAAGGATAGTTTTCAAACTTCAATATCTGCACCAAAGCAACCCAGCATGTATAACTTAAACACTACTAAGGATGAAAGACAACATAATAAATCAAGCAATGGTTAACACAAATGAGATCTACATCTGCCTCCACCACAGGGTCAACACTCGCTGGACCTTGTATTTTCTACGAGATCAATTATCTAGGAAGCACCAAATACTTTGATCACCCCCTTTTTTCAAGCTGAAAGAAACAATGAACACGATCAATACACAGTTCATGATCACATACCATGTTATTGGTTCCTAAAGTAGCATGTTAGGAAAGAGGCCAAAACTGAAGGAACAACACTAGTATTTGTAACAAAACTGTGTAACTTACCTTATATTTGGGTCAGACAACTCCAACACAGAGGGTCTAGTATGATGTCATTGTATACAAATCTTACAAACCTGCCTAGTTAAGGTGAGCTTTAACATGCCATTAACCATGAACAACATTTTGGCAGTCATGCATTTCAAAACAAAACTTTCAGCTTAAAGCCATTTAAAGTTTATGTAATTATTGTTCCAGGTTAAGAAAAGTTATCAAAATCCTCTCAGTTTCATATGGAAATGCGTAACTGCCCGCTTGAATCAATGTAACGCAGTTTAATGCAACAGGGTTGAGAGCACTTACAACATATACTGTAAAAAGGCCAAGCCCTAGTGTCGACTGCTGCGGTACTCTCGTTCCCTGTCTCTCTCCCTGTCACTCTCACGTCGGTCCCGGCCCTCCCGACCCTCGCGATGACGTTCATCGTATTCTCGCCTCTCCCTCTCTCGACTCCTCTCTCGGTAATCTCGTTCACGACTGCGAGATCGGTGACGGCTTCTCTTCTCGCGTTCCCTCTCACGATCGCGCTCTCGTGACCTTGATCGTCTCTCCCGTGACCTTGAAATAAAACAATTATTTTGTATGATCAATAGTTTCCTTTCATCAATGCAAACATTTACAAATCGGAATGAAACAAATAGGACTTGACAATAAGTAAATCAGTTGTTAATTTAGAAATTTTGTATTAAATGACCACGAAGAAATTGGATAATTTAAAGCACTAAATACATAAAATGTCCCAATATGGCACATACAATTAACATTTATGGGGTCATGTCAAAAATCATAACAATAGTTAACTGTCATATTTCAAAAATTTATAAAACATTATCCGATGGATAAGTAGCATTTTATCTAAATTGATTTACGGATTTTTGTCTCAAAATATAGGATGGGTGGGGGAAAAACACATTCATATCCACACAACATCTTTGACAAATATCAAAAGGAATAATGGGAATTTATTTCTAACCCAGATGCTTTTTTTCATGAATATCTTGTACAGGACTAAATACTCACTTAAATTCAGTTACTTGTCCGGAATTTTTCAATCGATTCTGACTGGAAGTGAAGGATGATACTGAATAGAGGTTAGTAAGGACAACATTACTTTTTTTTTAAGTGTTTCCGTAAAAAAATATGTACATGTATGCAGTCTTAGTATAGTTGGAATGGCAGAATAACTAAAATTCCCTGACTTATTACAGATTTTTTTTCTTTTTGTGAAAAGTGGTAAAAGGCAAGCTGAAAAATAACATCATGGATTTTTGAATCTATTCCCATTATGGGAAAGGGGCACAGATTCTTTGACCAAAGATGGCCTTACAATTACAGTAAGTAACTGTGATAATCAAGATAATTATAGCCATCATTGTCCTTTCCCATTAATTCCAGTTTATTAGCATTTACACCATTATTTGAACAAACATATGTTGTATTAAATTAAACAAGGTCAGAAATGATCCTGGCTTGAGTTATGTTCAACACATTTTCTTTGGCACTACTGCTTGACTGATACAAGCCACATAGACTTCTACAGCTCAAAAGTAATGCAATTAACTAGACAAAGTACGGAACTTATATCCCTTGACTCCAGTCAATAAAATTACATAAACTCCTTTAAATGGAAAGAAGCACCATTTCTGTGTAGAGGGTGAATCAATATGACATTTGATCTGATCTTGACTGCCCTGCAGTTGTGCACAGACTACACATAGTACTTTTCTTATATCCCTTGAAACCCTTTTCATTTGTCACGTAAAAAAAAATAAAACGCTTGTTTTATTTAAAAAATATATATAATGACATTATTTTGTGATAGCAGTTTCATTTATGATAAGAAAATTGGTTTACGAATTTTCTCTCATAAAATAATGGATGGACGAATTTTTTTTAATCCATACAATATTTTGTAGAAATATGGAAAAGATAAATGGAAATTCATTCCAATCCAAATGTTCGTTTCATGAATATCATACAGCACTAAATACTCACTTAAATTCAGTTACTTCTCCGGAATTTTTCGATCGATTCAGACTGGAAGTGAAGGATAAGTTGTACTAAATATGTTTATAAGGGCAAAATTACTTCTTCGAAGGTTTGGTTAAAATGATCTACATGCACATTGGTTGAATGCCCCAATCTGAACGGTGCTCAAAGCCTGAACACTTGTTTAAACACATATTGATTTAACATGATCAGTAATTTGATGATTAAGATTAATAGAGACGCCTGCCATAACAACGCTTGAGAAGTTTCGTCTTGTTTCAGGGAGTATTTTACAAATATTTCCCATTCATTGTTTTAACTCTTTAAAATGACAAAATGTCTGGGAAAATGACCTCGAGGGCACGTGCACAGCTTTGAGTTATGTCATTAACATGTATTTGAGATATTTATAAATAGAATCTTGCTGAACATTTTCAAATGTGGATAAAAAACTGTTTCATTAACTACAGCAATTCTAAAATAAATAATTAAAAATCTTGATCCACTCAACCTGTGTATATATATAAAAAATAAATTATTTTTGTAACATATAATTTACAACGATTTGTTAACAAAATGTCCTATTTGATTTGGAAAACAATAATTACAAATTTTGCAACTTTATAAAAAGACGCAATATTGTTTATGATGAGGATAAATGTTATTGTTGATGAAATTGCATAATGAGTAACAATTTCTTCAATTATGCGAAATATGGAAAAGGGCAACGAGAAAAAAAAAACACTCAGAGATTCAGAATCACTGTATGATTTTGTAAAATAAAAATTGAGGCGGATCTGTAAACCAAATGGCCTAACTATGTAGTTATACCAACATTGCTATCATTGTCCTTCCCATTAATTCCAGTTTATAAGCATTTACACCATTATTTGAACAAACTGATAAGAGATGTTGTATTAAATTAAACAAGGTCAGAAATGATCCTGGCTTGAGTTATGTTCAAACACATTTTCTTTGGCACTACTGCTTGACTGATACAAGCCACATAGACTTCTACAGCTCAAAAGTAGTGCAATAGACTACCCAAGAAAATGGTTCCATAGTTCACCATCACAAAAAGTCAATTACATTATCAAGTTAGTTAGCTTTTGAATAAAAACACACACATTTCTATTCAAACACTTAACAAAACCATTGTAATTCCCATTGCCCATCTTTCTTCTTCCAATAAGATTATTTTAATATGCATCACATTAATGTTGTATTAAAATGCATCACATTAATGTTGTATTAAAATGCATCACATTAATGTTGTATTAAAAAGATATATCACATTAATGTTGTATCAAATTAAACAAGGTCAGAAATGATCCTGGCTTGAGTTATGTTCAACACATTTTCTTTGGCACTACTGCTTGACTGATACAAGCCACATAGACTTCTACAGCTCAAAAGTAGTGCAATAAACTAGACAAAGTACTGAACTTGACTCCCATCACTAAAATTACAAAAACTCCTTGAAATGGAAAGAAGCACCATCTCGGTGTAGAGTGCAGGGAGTATGAGGATCAATATGACATTTGATCTAATCTCGACTGCCCGGACTAATTACCTTTTTTCAATAACAAAATAATATCTATGGAGTTTATATATATTCATATTTATATACATTTATTTTTCCAGTTAAATCAAGTGGCTAGTAAATCTCTCCATTGGTTTAACAGTTCATATCAAATATTTATGTCAGGGTGGTTTGGTATCATGTCACTTCAAGGAAATACAATACTCGCTTTCTTTCGCATTACTGCTTGACTGGTACAAAGATACATAGATTTTTACAGCTGAACAGTAGTGCAGAAGATGGAACAAAGTACTTTTCTCATATTCCTTCCCTCAAGTAACAAATGTTAGCCTTCAAATCGAAGGAAACACCATTTCTGTGGAGAGTGCATATATGAATTCGCCAAAACAAACTACTATACTCACTTAGATCCATATGACTTCTCCTCTATGCCATGAAGTGTATCCTGTAAGGAACTGATGAGGATCTTACATCTGTCGTCATTCGCAATCTTCGACTGCTTGATCAGGGAGATTGCTGTTACAAGCGTCTCTATTGCACTTGCAAAATCTCCTATAATTAGACAAAAAGACAAATGTACATGTTTGCCGTGAAAATTGAGCTTTTGATTCAACAAGTCGAAATTTCACAAGCATATTTAATATATATCATGCTGCATCAAATTACCTGATCATGTCGGATCAAACTAACTTCAACTGTTACTTCAAATAATGATTACTGAAAGCCAGACAGCAAATTAATAAAGGATTAAGCATAAGATAGATGTAACTCTATAAAATAGGAGTGATATAAGAGTCAGTACAAATGTACAATAGTCAATAACATAGCCGTACCAGCACTAGCATCCTGTACAGCGCGTGAGATTGCACTGCTGGAGACTGTCTTGTTACGCTGGAAGATCTCCTCAAACTCTTGCTCAGACAGGGCTGGGGCTGCCGGCTCACTTCTGGAAAATTTATAAAACTCTAGTTTGTTTACTTGCAAATAACAGTTACAAAAAACTCAGCCTATAACAAACAGAACGTAATGAATAACTTAAGTAAACTAAAAGGACAAGTGCGAGTCTAGGGACTGCTTTGACAAGTTAGTGAGCACAATGCCCATACAGCTCAATTTGTTTCTCTCAATTTTTTTAATCGAGACAAATAATAAATTCACCAAGAAATACATGTAAGCTTTATTAACCAAGAGGTCTTACCTTCGTTCTGTTCTGTAGGGGTCGGTTCCTGGGTAAACTGTTGATGGTGGAGGTCTTCCATAGGGATCTGCAGATGGAGGGGCATGGGACACCTAGAATATACAGGATTTACTAGTTACATTCATTTAACTGGGATTGACTCAATCATCTACATCAATATAACTTTGTACAAACTATTTTTAAAGTAAAACTACCACATTTAAAATTTTCCTTTATCATATTCTATTAAATCAAAGATACAACTTTCTTTACTGTTTCCAAAAGCAATGTCATCATTCAAGTTTACTTACTGGTGGTGGTAGAGATGGGGGATGTGTTGGGGCAAAGAACGCAGGATTTACATGCGGAGCTGGAGGAGCCACGGGGTGGTGGCCTGGCGGGGGAACCCCTGGGGGTGGCTGTGTCGGTGGCATCCCTGAAATATACACAGTTTAGCGAATCTCTTCTAACAGCACTCTCTAATCAATCACTACATAATAAAACCAGCAATGACAAACATTTGAGTCTTACTTTATCTTGTAAGTCATTATGTTAAGGGACTAGACATCTGATGATATCATTGCAAGAAAAAAAGAAAATTGTCAAAAAACTAACATAAAATTGATTGTCATCGTGTACAAAGCATTGAAGCTCACATACTGATGGATAACATCGCTTACTGCACATGTATCTTCCGCAGTTTTTGCACATTTTTCAAATTCGAAATTTACTAGGGTTGTCTACCACTTGTATTTCAGTAAAATTCAAAATAGCGTTAGTGTATGTATCTGTACTAACAGTGATTTTTTTTTCAAAATAATTTTACCCCTGTGCCTTTTCAATTGGGAAAATTAGCGCGAAAAGTCCAAAAATTGGGAAAATTATAACATGGCCATTTTACATATAAAGTTTTTAATTTTCTGCTTTTACTGAGATTATTATATATTATGTGTCCATACAGACTTTTTCTATAACATGGTGAAGCAAAACAGCAATTAACAAGCTTGTCCCACTTTTTTATCTTCTTATATTAAACATTGATGATTAATATGAATACTGTACTGAAAAATGCATTTTTGAATTCAAAACACTACTCACGACAACATGTTTAAACTGGTTGTTAATGGTGTGTCCGGGTAATTGAAGGCTGTGTATTAAGTTTTGCACTCAATATCTAATTTAGTCATTATTTAGAACTAAATAGTTGAGTACAAAACATTGAGATACTTAAAACACACATAAATAAATTTCCTTCGAAGCTGTGAAACTACTGAATACCATACTTCATTGACTACGGCAACAATTGTCAGGTTAAACGTGTATTTTGCATTACGAAAAACTGAAAGTAAACTGAAAATTAAAACCGGAAGCAGAAAAATAAAGGTGCGTCCTGCAAAATATTTCCGGCAAAAAAGACTGTAAACAAATATTGGCTATTTTGCGGTTACCCAGACCGGATTTTACCGGATACGGGGACGGATAATATCTGAAAGTTTGCTATCAAAAAATGTATGAAATAGAAGTAACTTCAATGAAATGCGATTTTAATTTTGCAGGTTTAAATTGTAAGTAAAAAGAAACTCAGGAAAAAGGAGAAAATGAATTCTGTTTTTGGGAAAAACTGGAGATTTTTTGGGAAAAATGGAGGCTTTTTGGCGAGGGGAAAGGGCCGATATTCGACCCTAAAATTAGCCAAAAAAATCACTGACTAACAACGTGAATTTTTCATGCAAAATATAATATAAACTGGGAATCCTTTGTGAGCTACTTTTGAGGTTAACTATTATTAAATATTCTTTTAATTATATAAAGTGACATACCATCGGCCTCATACTAGCTCGTATTGTCTATTCTAGGCTTGATTTGAGGAAATAATGTATTTGCCGATTTTGTGATCATCTTGTTTCTAGTTCCTTTAATTACAACTACACAACTGTACACTTTTTGAAATCATCGATGCATAACACAGTTGTTTTTAGGGTAGAGAAAAACCCTTTTAGTGGACTAAGCATGATGTATATGAAATTAATATATTTTGAACTACAGGATGTTACATTTCAAAGGAACACATAAAACTTCCTACTAGGATGATGCATGCCAGGAATAGAGGGGGCAAGTCCACGGATGCCTGGTGGAGGGACTGGCTGGGGTGGCATCTGACCTCTCACCGCAAACGGCGCTGAAATACACAACAGTCAGTGAAGCAACATTCTTACACAGTCTAATAATCTTCAACTGTCTTAAAATATGACTTATGCCAAAGCTTTTAGACTAAATGACTAGCTAGTAGCTAATGAGAAAAATGTTAAAATCACAATACTTTATAGAAAAATAACTGTAGGTTGCAGAAATTGCAGAAACATATAAACAGTAATGTTCTAAAGCATGTAAAACAATAATATTCAACAGAGAACATCAAGGAAACATTTATAAAACATAAATGAAACACACCGTCACCTGAACATGCAATACGAATCCCGGTTCCTACAAATGCAAACCATTTTCTTCATAATTAATCTTCCCTTTTTCACCACTAACAACCTTTTTCAACATTTTTACCAAATCCATCCAGGTAAGACTTAAAGAGTACCCATTTCTACTTAGATCAATAAAGGGAAAAACAATAGGATATTTCTCGAAATACATACTCCCTGGTGGTGGTGGCTGCTCATAGTTAGTGGCTGTGAACTCTTTAAAATATATGCTATCAACTTAAACCTTGTATTAGCAACATGCAGACAAACTCAAAATATATATAACATTAACCAAAATGATGTGAGAAAGCTACTATAGTAAAGTAAGAGTGCAAAATAGTATTCTAAAAGCCCTTTGCATTCCAAGACTTACTGCCAGGAGGCGGGGGCTCAAACCTGAGCCTCTCTAAACAGTTAAGCAAGAGAACTGTCAGGTTAATGACTACGGAAACACAATATAATGTCAGTAATAGTATGTAGTGAAACAAGAAGATTACAAAATATTATTTAAACTTAATTGTCAAAACACTCCAACAAAGTATATTTATTCTTTTGTGAGTCAAGAGCAACAATGTTTGGGTACATAAAAGAGCAAACCCTTAGTAAGAATGCTACAAATATACACAAGCCACTGCTGCTGGCCATACATACCAGGTCCTGGGGGCATGCCAGGTCTGATGCCGGGAGGGGGAAGACGGGGATCAGGCACACCACGAGGCATCATTCCTGGAGGGGGACCTGTCATTGGTCGCACCAGGCCTACACCTGGAGCCATACTGACGGGCGGCATTGACACGGGCGGCATACCTGTAATTAGTGGCACGAACCAACAATATAAGGAATTTGAGAAATTATCACCCTAGAATAAGAGTTTCAGATGTACCACATGTTAAACCAAATAATCAATGTTAATCACGCTATATTCTATTTGACTTACCAATTAAAGTTTCAGGTATTATTCGTTTATAAAAACTGATAATGAAGAGACATCTTTTTCAATGTTTACAAACATGCAGGTATGGTAGTACATTTACATACCATGGGGGAAGAAGTTAGGTGGAGGCCCGGAGGTCGGGGGTGGGGGTCCCTGTGTTGGTGGAGGCCCCGACATTGGAGGGGGTCCAGTGGGCCGCTGGGGGAATGGAGCAGCAGGACGGGCACCAGACTGGGGCGGGCGCTGGGTCTGAGTTGGAGGGGGAGCTGACCTCTGTGCATCTGGCCTCTGTTGTGCATCACCCCGACTGTCTGTACGTCCCCGACCTGTATAGCAAGCAAGAATTTGAACATCTCAGTAAAACATTCATGACCTAAATTATTATTCTCAGTCACAAAAAACACTATCTTAATTCAAGTAGACAACTGGCTTCTTTAGAGAAAGAGTCCTGAGTAAAGAATCTCTATATTGAAGACAAATTTCCTGAGTTTAATCAGTCAGAATGTGTTGTACTAACATTGCAAAAGTGATATTTTCAGTGAAGTTCATAGTATATTGTTTAATGAATGATTTGTGTATTCTAACCATTCTGCTGCGGAGGCGGTTCTCCTTTCCTAGCTTGTGCCTCAAAGTTGTTAAGGGCCTGCTTGTTGCAGTGAGTAACCAGAGGTGTCTGACCCTGGAGTTCCTTACGAGGCAGCTTGTCAAATATCGCTCTTGATGAAGTCTCTGATTTCACTATCACAATTGCAAACCTAGAAAGACATTGTTATGTGTCACTTAAGTGCTTTCAATTGCCTTCAAACTAGGCAGTTCTTGAAATTTTCTTCAAAATTCCGAAAACTTTATTACAAAATATAAATTACTTAACCTATTAGAGTACTTCCCAATCTTTCATTCAAAATAAAATGATACAGATGGCATGAAACATAAATTAAAGAAATAGAATATTAAGGTCTTTATATATTATACAGTGGGGCTGTCACGATATACCGGTATATCGCGGTACGAAGCAAAAAAAAATTGTACCACAGTACATTAGCGTACTCGTTTTTTCCATTAAAATTTGATTTTCAAAACTTATCGGTCTTTTCATAATTTGGATTATGAAAAAATTGACGTATGCAGATTCAACAATCGATTACTTCCTGTTCCAGTCATGTAGGCGTTTGCAATATCCCTAAAACCCGGGTCTCCGGATCGCCGTTCACCGTACCGATAAATTTGTTACCGATCAATTTTGTGTTTTCTTACAGTTTATAGTATTGTTATTAAATGTAACAGTTAATAATTTTGTTTCATTATAGTTACGTAATGATAAACAATAAGCCGAATATAGATAATAACAGATGTTTCATTTCTTTCACAGTGAGTTTACCACATATTTTAATATGTTATATATCTATCGTGCACGATGTGTTTGAGCACATAAATGAAATGACACTGTTTCACTATGTAAACCGCAGTACAGTAAAATAATTTATTCAGTTTACAAAATAAAACTTACATTTTCTGTTGGATATGGCGTTCCGCTTTTTTGCAAAAAACTGTACAGTAGCCCAGGTTCAGGACTTTTATCAAGGGAGATCAGTGCGTTGGAGATTGAATTTTAAAGCATTGGCATATTTTAAATATAAAATAAATAATTATACTTTGCGACATTTACTTTCTCTTTTGTGCATTCGGATTTACATATCTACTTTCACTTTGTCTCATCCGGGTTTGATGCAGTTAATTTTTACATCGAGTTTCATTGGACAAAATTTTGATTGGCTGTTCATTCACGCTAATGAAATTTCTTGGGTAAATTTTTACGCGTTTTTTGTCATTCGATCTTAGTTGTCGTGACAGTCAGTTGACTTTAGAATATTTATTTTTTGGCTTGAAAACAAAGGCAATTGTTGATGATGTTGTTGTCTGCAGAATTTGTAACACACAAGTAAAAACTAGTGTTTTAATCATATAAGAGTGCATTCATAATATAAGGCATTTCGTCACCATTTTCACAATTTTAAGGGCCCCGGTCCTGTTGACAAAAGCAGTGGTAAGAAATACTGAGATATGTGTATGTATATTTTAATTTAATGCTAACCCTTTGCTTTGTCCATTCGCTCTGTTCTCATAAAACTTTATCTCCAACAAATCATTTACTCCAACAGCAGCCAGAGCATCAGTTAGATCCTGGTCTGTTGTCCACTGTAATGCAAATCAACAACCATACACAACACCATACAGAAAAATGTCCAACTGCATTTATTAAGTCCAAATAGTTTTTACAACAAGACTTTATAACTGACTGACTGACAATTTTTGTTTAGTTTTTCAACATACTAAAAGCTTATGATCAATTCAAGTCTATACACACCCACTGCAGGTTCCCAACATACACACTGTACCGTCGGCCTGTGTAGCTAGCAGGTACTGATGTTGGCGGTATAATATTTTTCTTTGGCTCATCAGACAAGGATGTGTTTGTGATCTGAAAAAAAAAAACAGTTTTAAGACAGAATTGTCATACAGTGGAACCTCGCTAAACCAGATCTCCACAAAACCGGAATCCTTGGGATACCGGACTATTTTCAGAGTCCCGATTTTTCCCTTATACTTTTCAATGTAAAATAATCCCCACAAAACCGGAACCTCGGAATTCCGGATACCGGACAAAAAATCGAGAAAATTTGTTAGTTGTCAACGTAATTTTACCTCGCAAAACCGGACGTTTATTTGTTCAAACATGTCAAAATGATTTTGTGTATTAGGAATTTGCGAATCGCGTGTCACTTTGTTTTGACAGCCGGTGCGTCGTTAAATATTGCACCTTTGATGTTGTGATAACTCGATAATCGATAATGATGATTCCGCTGTGGATTGACTGCCGCGCGATAATCAAACGTTAATCAAACTTGTGAAAAGAAAAATTGATTGAGACATTAATTTGTTTGTTGTAGAAAATAAAGAACTAGAAACGGTTATTAAGTGATCATTTTGGAGGGTTGTTTTATCTAAAGACTTCTATGAGTGAATCAAATTAGAGCGGTGCGTTAATTAAAATATCAATATACTTAACAAGCATTAAATTACGCGAGTTGTTTTATTTTTTTAGACTCGGAAAAAAGATGATTATAAAAACGCAGAATTATGTTTATCACTTTTGCATGTGCTTTAATCATGTCTCAACCTCCGTCTAAACGTCGAAGAATTGAACTGTCCCTAGAGGACAAAATGAATCTCATTAGAGATTCTGAGAAAATCCCTAAGCCTACAATCAAGGTATGTTTACTGTATGAAATCTTTGAATTTGCTGTTTATTTTCAATTTCAGTTTAAATTTCGCTTTTACACTGCATTAAAATGTTTCATTCGATTTATTTCAGATTCTCGCTGAGCACTTTGGCATCGGGAAATCAACAGTGGGCGACATTATGAACATTATGTATCACACTAAAAGTGTAAAGATACATGTACATGTACAATGATATAAACTGTATCTGTAATGTACATTGATATATAAATGAATATACATGTATATTCTATGCATTATTTCAAGTTACTTGAACCATCATTGATGTAAAATAAATGTTATCTTTATGTGTTTTTATTTTATTCCTATTTTCAACTTCCCTTTAAAAGTTAACTCAGTTAATATTTTGAGTAAACTTACTCCGTACATCAAATCCTCACTAAACCGGAATCCTCACTAAACCGGAAATTTTCCCCGGTCCGGACCTTGTCCGGTTTAGTGAGTATTCACTGTATCATGTTGATTCATACAGAGATGTATCAAATTACAATACTTAAATACAATTAATGAAAACAACAGTTATTAATTAGTTGGAAAGTGTGGACAGTTTAAAATAAAACTCAAATTTGTTTACCAATTCTTTATGGTCACTGCTGCTACTCTGTGTAATTATAACATCATCATATAAATCTGCATCTTGGCCAAATTCACCATCCTGTGAAGAAAATATTAGTTTTTATTATATTCAAATCATATTAACAGCCATACCTAAACATGTCATGTATGCACTTACTAGTGAACGAATAAAAATTTAGTTTTATTCAAGTTTTTTCCTCCTGTTTACATGTTACAGAACACTTATGCACCAGTCAATTGTAACCACAGGCCCTCCAGGTCTGGGGGTATACCAGGAATACCCGGGAAAATGGGCCGTGTTTTTACCTTTCAGGTGGCCCCGCAGTGCAAGGTGAATGCGGTGGTTTTGTCTTCGCGCTAAATATAGCAGGGAATGGGCCTTACCTAGGTCTATTGGGTGCGGGGGCATTTGGCAGGGATTTAACCATCAGTTCGTCCCCGCAGGACGGGATTTTATCGGGGTTGGCTTGACCGAAAGACAAAGTCCCCGCTATTCCCCGGACCGGGGGGGGGGGGCCCCTGGTTACAATTGACTGGTGCATTATGCAGGGGTATACCAGGGATAGCCGGGGAAATGGGCCGTGTTTTTACCTTTTAGATGGCCCCGTGATGCCAGGTGAATGCGGTGTTTTTATCTTCACACAAAATATAGCTGGGAATGGACCCTAGGGTCCCACGGGTGCAGGGGCATTTGGCAAGGATTTTACCATCAATTTTGTACCCGCAGGACGGGGATTTCTAGGGTTTGGCTGGACCAATAGTCAAATTGGACCTGGGGGGGAGGGGGGCTGTGGTTACAATTGACTGGTGCATTAGTAGCTGATGGTTTTATAAGTTAAGGTATTGACAACAATGCCTTGTACTAAGTTGTAGATTACAGAATTCTCAAAAGAGCTATCACACAATGTAAAATGTTATTGAAAAAAGTTTGATTTAAACATAGTTCTGGCTTCCATAACTTTAATGTTGATATTTTTTTTTTTTGTCACATTAAAGTTATGGCGTAACCCCCATAGTAAAGTCAACCAGAATCAATTGAATGTGATGATGCAATGCAATCCACATGACCATGATGACGTTGATGGATTCTATTTATAGTATCGGATTCACATTGTTCATTTAGTTGAATCCAATTGCAGTAAGGCTGAAAATACCTTTTGATAAGTAAAAACAATTGATTTATATCAAATTTGTTATTAGTTATTTACTTATTATTCAAAATAGAAAAAATAACAGCAAAATAAACACTACATTTGTGAGGTCAAATGTAGGTCACATGGGTATTTTCTGAAAATCTTGGTGTCACGTGTTTAAATTTGAACACAACTATGACCTAGTTAAGGAATGCTTATAATCAGATTTATTAAAATGATAAATTAACATTCTATAAAGCGTTTTTTGGTTTTGAAAATGTGTTTGTGAACTACATTTGACTTCATTGACCGGAGGATATAGTTATTTTGTCTGTACAATGCATACAAGTGAAATAACAGTGTGACATAAAAATGTGAAGAATTCTGGTAGGGTTTGGATATGGCGTTCTCTTCAGCTAACACGTCCAAAAAGGTAGTATATAACGTGTTCGCTGAAGTTCTTTAGCTAATTTAAACATTAATGTCTTTCCGATAGCAATGACCCCAAAGGGTGCCATAAAACAGAAGTTGAAGGAGCTTAATTTTCATTGGTCCACATATAATTGCATCCACTAAACATGTATTTATACATCCTATAGAAAACCCTTACTTCAAGCTCTTCTTTTTTATGTAGAACAAATATTAAATTGGTGGAGTGTAACCTTGAATTGGAATATGTAACGCAGCAGAATAAGGACATATTTACGAGATGCTAACAACGTTCAGATATCGAGTTAACAAACTAAATAAAAAGGATATGCTTATAAGCGATTGTATGATGATTTATTGTAAAAGAAGAAAAAAATGTAACGGGTTTTTTCGTAAAGCGGGCGCTTCTCAGCCTACTGATTTTGCGCCAAATATACACGACAACTGAAAAAGATTATTAAATATTTTAGTAACAGGTGGGGGAATGAAAGGATTAAGTTATTAGTTCGATATAACTTGTCATGCATTACCTGGTCAAAGCCTTCTTCGATATTTTCATAAAGATCGATATCCACGCTATCGGCCATTTTCTTTCCTGTTCCCCGTATGTATAATTATTTACAGATATAAATTTTGCAAATGTTCATTAGCGGCTGCATCCTACTAAATCCCTACATTTGACCATTTTTATTGAAATAAAAATGAATACTATCACATCTTGACTTTTTATCATTTTATAAGTGAATACGGGGGAGTTGGGTTGGGTGGAGCCGAGGGAAGTGTTACGGCTGTGACCTACATAACATGCTCCCAGTAGTTTGATGATAGTTGAGCGGTTTTATTAGGATTTTAAAATAAGTAATGGCATGAACCTATAAACCGGTTTATAGGTCCGTGGTAATGGTCAAGATTCAGGCGATTTTGGACTACATATAAATGCATGTTTGTCAATGTTTCTGCTTTTTCATTCTGATTTGTTTGTCTGGGTATTTGAAATAAGAGTTTGTGTTTTTCCAAGAGTGAAATTTGAGGGCTTTAATCGCAAACCTATCCTCAACCACTGTGTCCAGGCTGTGGTTAGGTATCCAGTACACAAACATTTGGATTTGGAATGCCCAGTGACCCCATTTTATTTTAGTGTCACTTGAAAGGATTATGTGTGCAGAGTAAAACATGTGATTTTTTTCTCCGAAAATACAATTTCAAACATGTCTTTTAGCCCTCAGAGATTGCAGAATAATAAGTCATTTATACGCCCGACTTCGATTGAAATAAAGAGTTAATATATACAAACTGGAATGAAGTAGGTTAATGTTTGTCGGTCATCAATTTTACATAATACTAATCAACTATCAATTTCCTTTCAAAATTATACCAAAATTACATGGAGTCACCAGGCATCATAATCTTCATTTAATTAAAGTTAGTGGAGGTGTAAGAGAGCTAGCTCATCTGTGGATCGCACTCCTAATGTAATTTGAGAACTTTATGGCCGGGGATCAGTAGTTTGACAGATGAACTGAAAAGCATTAGCAAAACACAATATAAAACAAACTCCCTAGCGATTTAACCGAGCTGTATCCTTCCTTCTCAATTACATCAAATGAGTAATGTAGTAAACTATCATCGCCGCCAGTGAACCATCAACATTGAGAGGAAACTGAGCGCGGAAGAGGTCATGTGCCCACCAGCCAAACTGTTTCAATATTTCATAAATTCATGGTAATAACATTACGAACTCAATGTTTTGTAACGAAGTTTATGTTATTGAAGGCAGTTCTTAATTGTTCTTAATTAACTTGCAATGTCAATCCTACGACACGTTGTCATGTGACACATATAGACATATCAAGATGACCTTTCAATCAGAGTGTTTTCATAATCATTAACGACTTTAAAGTGCCGCTTAATCTAGTGGTAGCTGCTGGGTGCTCTTCTGGCACGGTTGTATCTCTAATCTTTCTCAGGATTGGAATTAATGACCATTTTATCAGTGTATTGTTTTTGGCACCTGAGATAGTGTCATGATAATGCAGATAATGGGATCTGCTGAAGAAGCTGGAGATAATGCTCCACGCGAAAACGCCGCGTATCGTCTTTCAGAACTGAACATAGGGCCATTGTAGATGTTTTGTTCATGTTATGTACAGTATATTATTTTAACCCGGTTTATCTTATGCAAAAGTACCATTTTATTAAGAAAAAAAAATGTTAATATGTAAACATGCGCTAATAAAACATTGCCGATTTCCGACACAAATTGTATTGTTGGTATAATTGTACTTAATGCGTTGTGATATTTCTTCCATAATTCATATTTTATATTGCTCATGTATGTAAGTCCGTTAACTCATATCTGTATGTTTACACATTCACATGTCACGGAAAATTGGGAATAACTAATACTATGATTGAGAAACTTATTGAAACAAGATGAAAACTTATAAAATACTAGTATGCAAAAGTATAAAGAAACGTTTCATCAACTATTTTGATAAAATTCTTTCCTAAGTGTTTAGTTGTTTCTGAGACGATTATCCGATGCATCCTAAATTGTGGATTTCTCTCTCTGTGGCTCGAGTATGTTATAGAATAATGGAAAATATTATAGAATGATGGAGACCCTCCCTATATACTTTGTTAAACGGTTTTAAGTATTAAAAGCTTACCAATTGATACAGATTTTTTGTTGGTGCTTAATATTGACTGTGCATTAACGGACTGTCTCGACACACAAGTAAGGATAGTTTAGTCTTTTGTGACTTTATTACAAAATCAGGTTCATGTAAATATCTGCAAAAGCATTTGTTTACAAATCTATAAAAATATTTGTTTAATAGAAGTGCATGAACATACAAGGCGGGGGCACTAAATGACTCGTACTCATTCTTTGACATTGTGTTTACATTTTCTATTACATAAATTAATTATAATACTAGGTGGACGTGGGAAAACAGTTTTCAGGAGCAATGTGCAATTTGTTGAGAAAAAAAAAAGAATTAACGTACTGAACTGGTTTTTTTTTCTATCATTTGGCAGACGAGCATATTGCATAATTCATTCATCTAAAAACCAATAGAAGAATAATTTATTTTAAAGCCAATGTTCTTTTACGGTTCATTTATATTTTTGCAGCGAAAAGACATACTGTAGCTTTTATATGTTAATCAAATAAAAGGTGAACTGGTGGACTTTTTAAATTTTCTTTTTCACAATCGCATACGTTAGTCCTCGTTAACCGGGCTGTAGTCTGGTTTGAAAGGGAAAATGCATTTTTGCCAATTAAAGCAGTTAATTGCTTGATTTTTATGTTTGAATTGAAAAGTCAATTTTTGTGTCTGAGTTAATCGTCCCTTGTCATGAAATTTAATTCACTAATCATGATTCATTTTATCCATTTAATCTAATGTAAATTCGAAATAAGATATCTTAAAATCGTCTTTGTTGTGAAATATACAAAGGTCTGGTGCATTTTCATTAACATATTGTGAAGTTTTCTTTTTTCAAACAAAAGTCTTCCCATATTACTGGGAACACCTTTGGTAACACCGCCTTTTAATTTTGTGTGGTTTTAAACACTTAAGGGGAGAAAAATGTTGTGCTTTGTCAGCGACTGCACCTGTGTGTTTAGATATTAATTGTTATAACTATAATTGTCGAAAGTGTCAGCATGTAACATTGCATTGTTATGAAAATACATATAAATAGTGCGAAAAAATTAATCTTAAAGGACATTACCGTCCGACCATATGCCCAGATTACAGTTATCATTCTATGGATGTATACGGTCGAGAATATTTAAAGGTACGTGGAATATTTATGATTGAAAATGATTAATTTATGTTTTCAATTAACTTTTTTTAAGCTACTTAAAATTCATATATAATTGCACTATTTTGATAAAGACATATTTAGTCAACAACTTAAGTTTCATGATAATGCGTAATATAAGCTGACATCATTGATCCAAATGTTTGATCATTTGGTCTTGGAAACTAAATACATGCCTAACATGATTGGCAATCATTTAATGCACTAACTCTTTTCAGTCACCTAAATACCAGTGTTTTTATGTCTCGAATTATACGGCAAATTAAAGCCGTTTTAAGTATATCTAAAGCTTATTCGCACGAGATAAGGTCAGCATAGTGTCCATAATTACATGATTTTCTAGTTTTCAATGTATTATTCAAGTGCGTCATAAATGCTCTTCAAAGAATGAATTTGATAATGATTTATTGCTATTTTGGAGTTATGAAAAATGCATGCATTAGATTAATGTTAGAATGATTTATGAAATGTATTTTGGCGCAATCAAATCTTAACACCTTTTACTGTCATAAATGCAATGATGTCATCGGTGTTTGATGTACAGTTTTATAAGTACATACAATTAATGTCTACTCTTCTGAACACTTCCGTGAAATATTGACGAGGCCATTAATATTTTTTGTTTTCTTCATATGTATGTTCATCGTCTTGGGAACCTGTCAAGAAGCAATTAAAATTGCGACTGAATTACATTCTAAAATGATACTCCAGAGTGCCTCCATCTACTGAATCTTCAGTTACATAACAGAATCATATGAAAGCAAAGACCTTAATCCAAGACAAATTGTCTGTGGAAGAGCTGCATTTTAATTGGAGGAAAATAATCTTATATTCAAATTCTGAAAGATGAAGTCATATAAAGTTAAAATATTATAACACTTAGTCTGTTTGTATATCATCGACCCCTGTTTTAATACCTCTGCATATGTTTATTTTTCAGACTAAAACACATTCTCTTTCCACGTTGGTAAGAGCTGCAAAATTTTGTGGGAATGTAAATCATGAAGTATGACTGGCTGGCGTACATAATGTTTGTGAAAGCGAAATTTATGCAAAATTGTAAAACAAGAGAACGCTATTGTGAATCAAAGTTATGAAATAAATTGAACACGTATATGAACATTAATGCTTTTGGAGTAATTTACTAATTTTATTGCGACGGCAGTAACATTAAAGGAAACTAGAAGAGGTTGAAGCTGAGTTTAATACAAATGCTTAATCAACAGACATTTGATGTAGACACAAGACAAAGTCATGGGCTGTGAAAATCGTCGGTGCAACTGAGGGGTACGGAGGTACAATAGGGACTTAAGTGCTGTGCAACACAAGAATTTCTATTGTGTTCTGTGTCATACTGCAAAACCAGTGGTCGCCACTCGAAGATCATTTATTTAATATCTTGGCAAACTATAGTTTGGTATTCCTTGCATGCCATTGTGTCCTCAGATATATAGATCCTTAGCTGTGTCTTTACTCAGTCTCTTATTCTCACTTCTGTCTCAAATTTGATTAAGAAAGTTTGCGTTTAGAAAATACAAAAACGAAAGACAAACTCGTTCGGCTGAAGTTCACTCCCGGGAATACTTCTCTTGAGAAAGTCTTAATGCAATAGTGTGTGAATTTCCTGGATAAAAACGAGACATCTGGAAACGCAATTTTCTGGATAGGATAAACCATGTGACAGTAGCTAATGGAAACAAAATATGAGGCAGTTAAGACATGTTTTGTCCAAAATGAACCTTTTCTGAGACATTATAGCTAAAACAATATTTTCTATAGTCTTCGTTATACGATTTGTATACGTTGTAGTGTACCAAACCTGGACGGAAACTCTAGGAATGTTTAGTTTACGGGTTACTTTATTGGCCCTGGGTACTCTGATGACCCGGACTTGGGCTCTGTACGAATACTACGACGCAGGCGCGGGGTATGTCAGCGACTACAGTGATTGGGGGACCCTCGGCGGCCGCGCCCACCAGCCCAAGTGCGTGGACATTCCCGAGACGATGCGGCTGTGTCATGACATCGGCTATAAGACGATGCGTCTGCCGAACTTGCTTGGCCACGAGTCCGTGCAGGAAGCGGTTGACCAGGCGCGCGTCTGGGTGATGTTGCTAAATCTCCACTGTCACCCAGACACCAAGCTTTTCCTTTGCTCCCTCTACTCGCCCGTGTGCCTCGAGCCGTCCGTCTACCCGTGCAGGTCGCTCTGCGAGGGGGTCCAGAACGGCTGCGAAGGCCGCATGAATAACTACAACTACCCCTGGCCAGAGATCCTTCGCTGCGACCAATTTCCGGAGGAGCTTTGCATTGAACAAGTCAACTTTGAAAGTGGTAAGTTAATTTTATGCAGATATTTAATGACCGCTTAATGTATACGTGTTGAGATAAAAGGCATTTTGGTTAAATAATTATAATATCTTTATTAACAAAGTTTATGTCACTATATATCATTCTAATGTTCTCTCATACTCTTACAATGTGCTATTAATCTTTCTTCTGTGCATTCTTGCTGTTTCGGTTTTTGCCTATCGCTCATCGTTATTTATTATTATACTCATTTTTTCCTTTGATAACAAGTAGTCACATTTCAAAATGAAATGGAATTTAAATGTGCACTATGCGCGAAATCGAGTGTTTCCGCTTAAAACTAATTTATATTACTTTAAGGCAATAGTGAATGCAACGCTTTCTATTTCATATTGTAATTATTACAAAAAATACATCAGTGACAATATTTGAGTCGAGTTGAGCACTAACAAAAACAACAACAACAACAACAACAATAAAAACAACAAAAGCATCAACTTCAATCAATCAATTAAGACATCAATCAATTAAGACATCAATCATTTAAGAAGTCA
The DNA here is from genome assembly GCF_026914265.1 of Mya arenaria. Taxonomy (NCBI): domain Eukaryota; kingdom Metazoa; phylum Mollusca; class Bivalvia; order Myida; family Myidae; genus Mya; species Mya arenaria. The sequence continues at coordinate 54,583,540 of NC_069125.1, read as the reverse complement.
ATCAAGCAATAAATCTATACATTTATCCATCCATTTAACATCAATAAACCATTTAATCAACCATTCAATTAATGGTATATCACTACAGCAATCAATTTAATCAATCAATAATTTTATCCCTTTCTGTAGTGTTTTTTATCAATATAATTATACATTTGAAAATGATTAAAATACACGTGAAAGTTAAAAATGGACAATGTGACTAGCATTACAAAAATGTACTTAACGAACACATCAAATTTACGGTAAGTCTGAATGTACAGTTACATTTATTTTTGTGGGTATTACAGCATCTTTGTTTCGTCAAATTGTTATTTCTTGTCATTCATGGCTTTCTCCGAGTACGTTTCCTGTGTGTTTATCAGACATGCTGCATTTTTTTGCCCACTTATGGATTTCATTGATCTTTATATAGGTTCATGAACGCACTGTCTTCACCGATGTTTTGATATATTGCAGAATTTATCAAACTGCACTCATAATTTAGGCCCTTTTAGATCACTGTTGACATTGACAATTTCAAGCATCATTTTGTGTATCTAAAATTCCGAGCATATCTTAAGAGATTGTACAATCATTCACATTGACAGACCTAGGATTGTTTTCACCATTTTATTTTTCAAGATTTGTTTGTATGAATATTTATTTTTTTAATTGAGGAGATTCGTCGAAGAGATATTAATTGATGTGCACTTTTATAAATTACGAATAATTTCATTTTTCCATAAAATTTCACTGGAAGCATACATTTATTCAAGTCAAAGTTTTATTAGCAAATTCAATAGTAAACGAACATTGTCTATACACAATGAACAAGCATGAGTGATAGTTTGATGACATGAAGTAAATTTTTAGTGATTAAGAATGGACGGAGTTAGCGTAGCGAACGAGCCCTTCTCGGTCATTAAGATATTATTTCAGATCATCTAACTGACTTAGAATACAACCTTATTGGCTAATACATTGACAACGCAACCTCTGACGCAGAAAATGTGTATCGGATTAGTGGCAGTGGGCGGACCTCAAAGCACTCGCGAAAGTTGAAATTCTTAATGATTAAGTCTTTAATTCTTAATAATTAGGAAGGACTCGTTCGCTACGCTCTCTCCGCCCATTCTTGATAATTAAGAATTCTCTTCATGTCATCTAACTATTACTTAAGTTGTAAATAAGCTAGTCGTTATACCATGTGTTTGTTTATTTATTATTCATTTGTGGTTAAGAAGATGATGTACTTTGTACAAGTCTTAATAAAATATCTGTTCTGTTCTGTTCTATAGACGATCAACCATGTAACCCTTTTGCCTGCAAATGTAGGTATTCTAAAAGCTATTCTATGGCATTTAATGATAAGTTAGATATAGATCAACGATATATGAACATTAGAATTGCAACATTAAATAAGATATATTAACGTTGGAGGTTTCCTAAACATTGACCATTAGGAGCGGAAAACCGTAATACCACGTTCTGAGAAGACCTTGACATTCTCATATAATTATTTATATATCATATTAGAACGTATTTTAGTAAGCGTGGAACCAAATTATGTACTTATTATGATTCATAGTTTGTGCGATTCGGACTTTCCATGTCTTAAGTTGGCAAAAGGAATAATACTTTCATACTAAAATTATAAATGCACGAGTCTTGTAAATAAGTCTGATTTTAACTAAATTAACTTATACGAAGAAACGTTCACAATTCTAGAATATTTAAAACCGCACAAACATATGGAAATTATTTTAGTAAATCACCATGATATTGAAATCTGTCTGAAAAGTGGAGTTTTTGTGCAATCACTTTAAATTTTAATCGATTCCAGACGTCTAAAGAGGTTTACTACGCAGTGGAAACATAATGTGTAAAACACAGGCTACAATGTTATAGTTATTGTTTATTTTTCACTTTACTAAACCATGTAATCTGTATTCTAGCCTCGGCTGTCGATTTAATTGTTTAGTAAAGCAAAAATAAAAAACAACTTTCCTCGTGTTGGCAAGAATGTCTCCATAATAGCCAATGCACATGCGCACAGCCGCTGAATAGCCTATCTAATTCAACCAATTAATTACTAAAGGGAATTTTAATTTGGCAAATTTTGATAACTTGAGAATTCGTAAGCGTAAACACTGAAACGTTTATCTATTCCCGTATACACTTTAAAGATAACAGTAAATATTTTTCTGCTCTTATGCCATCATTGTTCATTTTTTGTTGCCTAAACTTGCAAAAAGAGCACAATGTTTGTTTTTCTTCAATTTAACGAGCAAACCGACAAAAAAACATACAGCATTGTCGTTTCGCTACCTTGCACAACCGTTTAGATGAGACTAATAGAAATATGACTCAGCTTTACTGTTGTCGGAAGAATTGCAACTTTATAATGTTATACATTGGAACCTTTAGCTTGCTTTTCATGATTTTAACGTGCCAATATAATCTGGAATGTTCTGTAAGTGGTCATACAGGCTCGCGTTTATTTTTGTTTCAATGCCGATATGCTTTGGTATGTTCTGCAAGTGCTCAATATAAGCTAAATACTTATAGGCTCGCTTTGAACATCCCATATACTCTGGTATATTCTGTCAGTATTCATATAGGCTTGCTTTGAACATCCCATATACTCGGGTATATTTTGTCAGTGTTTATATAGGCTCGCTTTGAACATCCCATATACTCTGGTATATTCTGTCAGTATTCATATAGGCTCGCTTTGAACATCCCATATACTCGGGTATGTTTGTCAGTGTTCATATAGGCTCGCTTTGAACTTGCCATATACTCTGGTATATTCTGTCAGGGTTCATATAAGGTCGCTTTGAACATCCCATAAACTCGGGTATCATTCTGTCAGTATTCATATAAGCTCGCCTTGAACATGCCAAATACTCTGCTATGTTTTGTCAGTGTTCATATAAGCTCGCTTTGAACATCCCATATAACCTGGTATGTTCTGTCAGTATTCATACAGGCTCGCTTTGAACATCCCATATAATCTGGTATATTCTGTCAGTATTTATATAGGCTCGCTTTGAACATCCCATATACTCTGGTATGTTCTGTCAGTATTCATATAGGCTCGCTTTGAACATCCCATATACTCTTGTATATTCTGTCAGTATTCATATAGGCTTGCTTTGAACATCCCATATACTCGCGTATATTTTGTCAGTGTTTATACAGGCTCGCTTTGAACATCCCATATACTCTGGTATATTCTGTCAGTATTCATATAGGCTCGCTTTGAACATCCCATATACTCGGGTATGTTCTGTCAGTATTCATATAGGCTCGCTTTGAACATCCCATATACTCTGGTATATTCTGTCAGTGTTTATATAGGGTCGCTTTGAACATCCCATATACTCGGGTATATTCTGTCAGGGTTCATATAAGGTCGCTTTGAACATCCCATATACTCGGGTATGTTCTGTCAGTATTCATATAGGCTCGCTTTGAACATCCCATATAATCTTGTATATTCTGTCAGTATTTATATAGGCTCGCTTTGAACATCCCATATAATCTGGTATATTCTGTCAGTATTTATATAGGCTCGCTTTGAACATCCAATATACTCGGGTATATTCTGTCAGGGTTCATATAAGGTCGCTTTGAACATCCCATATACTCGGGTATATTCTGTCAGTATTCATATAGGCTCGCTTTGAACATCCCATATAATCTGGTATATTCTGTCAGTGTTTATATAGGCTCGCTTTGAACATCCCATATACTCGGGTATATTCTGTCAGGGTTCATATAAGGTCGCTTTGAACATCCCATATACTCGGGTATATTCTGTCAGTATTCATATAGGCTCGCTTTGAACATCCCATATAATCTGGTATATTCTGTCAGTATTTATATAGGCTCGCTTTGAACATCCCATATACTCTGGTATATTCTGTCAGTATTCATATAGGCTCGCTTTGAACATCCCATATACTCGGGTATGTTCTGTCAGTATTTATATAGGCTCGCTTTGAACATCCCATATAATCTTGTATATTCTGTCAGTATTCGTATAGGCTCGTTTTGAACATCCCATATACTCGGGTATGTTCTGTCAGTATTCATATAGGCTCGCTTTGAACATCCCATATACTCTTGTATATTCTGTCAGTATTCGTATAGGCTCGCTTTGAACATCCCATATACTCGGGTATGTTTGTCAGTGTTCATATAGGCTCGCTTTGAACTTGCCATATACTCTGGTATATTCTGTCAGGGTTCATATAAGGTCGCTTTGAACATCCCATAAACTCGGGTATCATTCTGTCAGTATTCATATAAGCTCGCCTTGAACATGCCAAATACTCTGCTATGTTTTGTCAGTGTTCATATAAGCTCGCTTTGAACATCCCATATAACCTGGTATGTTCTGTCAGTGTTCATATAAGCTGGCATTGAACTTCCCATATAATCTGGTATGTTTTGTCTGAGTTCGTATAAGCTCGCTTTGGACATCTCATAGAACCTGGTATTTTCTGTCATTATTCATATAGGCTCGCCTTGAACATCCCATATACTCTGGTATGTTTGTCAGTGTTCATATAAGCTCGCGTTGGACATCCCATATAATCTGGTATGTTTTGTCTGAGTTCGTATAAGCTCGCGTTGAACTTCCCATATAATCTGGTATGATTGTCTGAGTTCGTATAAGCTCGCTTTGAACATCCCATATAACCTGGTATGTTCTGTCAGTGTTCATATAAGCTCGCTTTGAACATCCCATATACTCGGGTATGTTTTGTCAGTGTTCATATAGGCTCGCTTTGAACTTGCCATATACTCTGGTATATTCTGTCAGTATTCATATAGGCTGGCTTTGAACATCCCATATACTCGGGTATGTTTTGTCAGTGTTGATATAGGCTCGCTTTGAACATCTCATATACTCTGGTATATTCTGTCAGGGTTCATATAAGGTCGCTTTGAACATCCCATATACTCGGGTATCATTCTGTCAGTATTCATATAGGCTCGCTTTGAACATCCAATTTACTCTGGTATGTTTTGTCAGTGTTCATAAAAGCTCGCATTGAACTTCCCATATACTCTGGTATGTTCTGTCAGTGTTCATATAAGCTCGCTTTGAACATCTCATATAACCTGGTATGTTCTGTCAGTGTTCATATAAGCTCGCTTTGAACTTCCCATATAATCTGGTATGTTTTGTCTGAGTTCGTATAAGCTCGCTTTGGACATCTCATAGAACCTGGTATTTTCTGTCAGTATTCATATAGGCTCGCCTTGAACATCCCATATACTCTGGTATGTTTTGTCAGTGTTCATATAAGCTCGCGTTGGACATCCCATATAATCTGGTATGTTTTGTCTGAGTTCGTATAAGCTCGCGTTGAACTTCCCATATAATCTGATATGTTTTTGTCTGAGTTCGCATAAGCTCGCTTTGAACATCCCATATACTCTGGTATGTTCTGTCAATGTTCATATAAGCTCGCGTTGAACTTCCCATATAATCTGGTATTTTTTTGTCTGAGTTCGTATAAGCTCGCTTTGAACATCCCATATAGTCTGGTATGTTCTGTCAGTGTTCATATAAGCTCGCTTTGAACATCCCATATAACCTGGTATGTTCTGTCAGTTTTCATATAAGCTCGCTTTGAACATCCCATATAGTCTGGTATGTTTTGTCAGTGTTCATATAAGGTCGTTTTGAACCATTCTTATATAATGCTGTATGTTCTATGATGTTCATAATAGGTCGCTGTTAACTGGCCTATTTTCGAGTCCATTATCACCTGGTATATTAGGTAAGGGTTTATGTAGGCTCACTTTTAAAAGGCTTAACACCTGGTGTGCTCTGTTAGGGTTCATATTATAAGCTACGGGGTAAGTAGGTGACCCGATATCGGATATACGGGGCATAGGAAACCATATCGGGTGAGAGCGTAGCTTAAACCTGAATATTGTGTCATGTGCCCCGTATATCCCATTTCGGGTCACCAACTAACGCCGTAACATAAATATCACGTCGACATCCTGTTTACATGTTAAAATGTATAAATTTAGGGTCATATTTATCTTGCCTATATACGAGTCCATATCGTCTTGTATGTTCAGTTAGTGTTCATATAGGCTCGCTTTTGACTGGCATATCACCTGGTGCGCCCTGTAAGGGTTCATAAAGGCCCATCTTTATCAGGCTAATATCGGCGGCCATATCAGCTGGTATGATCTGTGAGTGCTCGTATAAGCTCGCTTTGAACTGACTTATTCAGAGCAATATAATCAGGTGTGTTCGGTCAGTGCAGTACCCATATAAGCTTTTTTGCACATTCTATCACACAAGAAATACCTTAAATAGAGGTGAACTCTGCTTTTTTGTTTGCAATTCAAAACAAAACACTTCAACGATTCTGCTTTGTTAAAGACGAGATGTGTGGGCATTATTATTCCGACAAAGCGTTTCAGTTCTGAAATTGTTTCCACCGATCTAAGGTGGTCAATAAACAATCCCAAACCCCTTGTGTCGGGCTTTGATGTAACTGATTTATTTTACTTTGATTTTAAATACTTTGGTTTATATGCCTTTTATGTTAATTCAAGAGATTGCAGAAAATTTATCGACAGATGTAATAGAAATATACGCATCTCGTGCTGTTTAAACATTCTTAATTTCTTACCAATCCTAAGCACGCCAAAATAATCATGCTACACGATCATTAGTTGGTTCGATAAAAAACAGATTATGATTATCGTAATTAGTAAACAAAATATATTTATCATCTTAAATTCTAGTATTCTGGCACGTGTCGACGTATTTTCATGTATGTTAATGAAAAAAGATTAGAATCATTAATCGCTATATAAGTTTAGACGAAAAATAAACCTGTGTCCATGAAATGGGTCTCGGTGAGCTTCTGTAACTAGCGGTGCCTTTTTCAAAAGGTCTAGTTTACCCTTAATAGCAATTGACCAATAGCCAATGCGCAGGAAATTCGGCATTCTGCTGTGGCGTCAGGGCCTTTAAACAGAGGCGTGTTAGTTGGGGTTCCACAAGCCCGACATTCCTTTAACAGAACTGCTGGTGAGAATAAATACAAACTCGTTGGATCACCTAAAACGATAATTACATGGGTTTTTACAAGCGTGAATAAGTTGTTACCATCAACCAGAAACATCAAATACTCGATCTGTTGTTCGAACCATTCTAAACATATAAATTGCTTGATCGTGGTCGTTAAGTGTAAGTAAGCAACACATGGTAAAATCATAATTCATAATCTAGTGGGAATTCTTGAAGTCATTTTGTAAGAGTTCCATATTATTTTTGATTGGTTAATCAGTTCTAAATCATTCAGCGATTGGTTGATTGACACCTTTGAACTACAAAATAATCCAGAATAAATGCCTCAGCAGTGTATTTATTGCGCGTGAGATTAACGATCAAGTCGATAATGATTTTATTCATGTTAATGAAATGCACGTTTATATAAAAATGCGATCTCGAATGTATAAAGAGATAACATGTTCATTTTTGTGTGCGTTTATGTGCAAAACGCATGCACGAAACAAGTTTTGACGAGCTAGCATTTATAGGCAGTTACAATATCATATCAGGCAAATTGTCATGTTATTTCGGATACCATTTACCATTTCATATAATTCAACTATTTGTTTAGTGATCACACGCAACTCAAACATTACGCCGGAAGACAATTTATGGGAATATTAATCGAAACATTTATACGTATAGTATCAGCTTAGACAATGAATGTACAAAGTTTATTTTGGATATACGTGTTACCAATGTTATGGATGTACGTTCTTGGCTACGAGTACGACTACACGAACGGCGAGTATGTTCAGAAGCACGACCCGGACGGCGCATGGTACAGCATGGACGTACGGGCGATCATGCAGACCCAGTGCGTACCCATCCCGGAGGGCCTGACGCTGTGCCGTAACGTGGGCTATGAAAACATGACGCTGCCTAACCTGCTCGGCCACGATACGGTGGGGGAGGTAAAGAAGCAGGCGGCGCCATGGACGCTCCTCTACAACATCGGCTGCCACCCGAACACCGACCTCTTCCTGTGTTCCTTGTACGCGCCCGTGTGCCTGGAGAACAAGCTGGCGTCGATCTTCCCGTGCCGCTCCCTCTGCGAGTCCGTCAAAAGCAGCTGTGAGGCCAGGATGAACAAGTACAGTTTTACGTGGCCGGAGATTCTTAAATGTGATAAATTTCCCGGCGACGATAGCCTCTGTATAAAGAAACCCATCATGCCTAACAGTACATCCAGTGAGTACCGGTACATGAAATTGTTTGCGACGAATGAGTTCATAGGGGGACGGGTTGCTGGTATTTTAAAAGTACATATTTCACTTCTTTGCAGAGCTTCCTCTTCTTTATTGCTTTTCTATTTGTAATCCCATATGCAGGCCAAACTGAACGTACAACTTTTTGTCCGTTGTCTGGCAGACCCTTTTCACGTCAGAATGTTGTTGCACATTAGTGTATTTAATGACTGTACACCATTCTTAAGGTCGTATAAACTAAACGTAAGTTGCTGCGTATGCTGTTAATGTGACCATTTTAAAGCTCAAACAACATATCTCAAAACAACAACAACAACAATAACATCATCATCAGCAGCAACAGCAATATCAACAACAACAGCCACATTATCGACAACAACAACAATAACATCGTCATCAACAACAACAACAACAAAGACAACAACAAGTTTTCAAAGCATTACTATGTGGCGATTGGAAGTTGGTTGTCCAGTAACCGACTATCTGATGGTACCAGTGCTTATTTGAGCGCGTTTACATATATGAGTATGTGACGCCTTCAAAATATTTCTTTTCACATTTTATTGAGAATGAAATTTAAATAGATATTTAATGACATGAAAACGTCTATAAATGTGCAAATACCATAATGTTGAACCTGCGGTTCTTGTTCTATTCAAAATAAGATTACATTTATTAACATCATATTTAAATATTAATGTATCCGATCGAATAAATATTTTGAAAAGACGATTATTGTACATGATCGTGTGAGGTCTGTGTGCTTTTGACGCTTGATTTCATCCGCCTTGAAACTAATTTTTAACGATCACTTCATACTAAGGAATCGCAGAATGTCCCATTTTATGGATTATAAACCAATCCCTTGTCCACGGGGGGAAGAAATACTATATGAATAAGGTGTCGTTGTTGCTGCTGTTTTGTTCCTTTTTTATATATGTATATCCTTTTTATTAAATTCTCGAAATAAAATACTTTTTATTTGATTTCTAAATAATTCATCACACGACTTTATACCATTTCAGACTCATAAAGGTGATTTAAAACAACAACAACAAAAACACTTGCATCAAAATGTAACAAAAAGTAATGAGTTTAAACAAACCATTATCCCGCACAAACATGACATCGGTTGTCATAGCATTCTCGAGGGACGGAGTCATGATTCATCTTGCTTGTCACATGGTAAACCGCCGTTACATTCGGTTCAAACTTCATTAATCTTTATTTCAACAAACTATTTTTTTTCATTAAACAGTACGAATGCCATAGGTTAGGCATTAGTGCACCAAAACTTTTTTTTTTTTTAAAAACAACCTATATTTTTTTTAAAGGAGAGTCACTTATTCAAGTTGGTAATTAATGAATGTGTATGATAGGAACGATTATTATATATATTCAAGTAAATAATTTTTGGAATGGCCCAGAAAACACACGTCTTCTTAGGGCCGCTTTGTATTTCGTTAACATGTAAAGCAATTTTCATTTTCGGGTTTTGGGAGGGCACACGGACCGCATCCCCTTTAAAATTGTGTTGTAGTTAACCCTCTGAATGTCAATATCCGAGACGCAATTTGAATGAACAGCGTGCACTTGATTGCACTATTTCTATCTAAAATGGCGTAATCTTTCCTTGGGCAACATAAGAGATTTGTGACATCATAAGGTGCACATCAGGTACAAAACAATAGAGAAACATAGCTGTTTTCTGAATCATAAACTATTAACATTTTTAACTTTCGGTACAAAGTTTCGACATGTTCATTCTATCATACACATGTAAACAACACCAACACATATTCATGAACTGGCTGCTTGTCTATTTAAACATTCTATCATTCATATTCATATAAAAAATGCGCATTGGTGGTGTTCTTTATAATAATTCTAGCATATTAACGTTACACAATCGAGATATTCTCTACGGAAATCTCAACTTATCTTTACTGTTGTTTAATGGCTGAAAGTGCTTCAAGTCTGGTGTTTGAAGATAGCTTTTTTGTGAGCTGCAATAAACTGCTTTCAACCTTTCTCATTCTCCATTGTACATACAGTTGTTTCATCAATGAAGTGAACACAATAAAACAAAACTTTAGGCTTATATATTGATTTTAGGATATGCATAAAAGATGGCATTGTTGTTCTTCACTTTTTGTTGAACGACCAAAGACAATAGGGATACTAATCATTTGTGTATTATTAAGTGATTGACACACTTCAAACTAATATAATGTTAATTGAATGTGTTCATATAAGACTACCAATGTTTCTTTCGATCGATGCATATACGTACGTTTTGAAATTTAATACAACAGATAATCATAATAATGAAATAACAATATTGAAAGCGATGCATCCCTTTTCTTGTTTCCTTGCACTCCTTTCTTCCTTTTCTTCCTCTCATACCTTTGTTGCTTGTTGGTTTCATATCATAATGATTCTCAGGTAATAGTTTTCCAAGATTTAATTATAAAATAAGTCATATATTACATGCACATTGAGCGTGTGTATTTCACGCTATTGCTTGTAGGCTTAAGCATATAGTGGTCATAAATGTCCTGTAACCCTTGGATACAAACACATTCTAAGTTGGTTACGTCCGTATCAGTTTGGTTGCAAGACAGAAAATACTGAGACCATTCCATATTACTCGTGTCAGCACATTATTAAAGATGATAAACACAAAAGCGAAAACAACCTCAGAAGTTAATTATTTTGGTAAAAAGGACTTAACCTTATAATATTTATGTGTAATATGGTATGGTCAAGAGCTTAGGCTTTTCATGTATACACTAGTGCGTATTTTAAACGTTCTACAGAAAGGTCGCAGCCCGACCTGACGAGGCTACCTTTACGCTGTAGAACGTTATAAATATATATTGTCATGTTTAGTGGATGCAATTCTTTGTGAACCAATGAGAACCGAGTTTTGTTCAAATGTCTGTGTCACAGCAACCTTCCGGGCTAATGATGTCAGCAGAACTTTCAATAGAGACAGCTCATGATTTGAGATCACACAAGGGACATTTCGTCTAATGATCGCATCTGCCCTTTTTAACTCAAATGCAACTAGACCATTCGGAACACCTCGGCCATTTTTATCGAAAACAACGTTTTCGATAAAAATGGCCGAGGAGCTCCGAATGAAAACAACGATAATAATGGTCGAGGAGTTCAGAATGGCAACTATTCAAATGAAGCTTTTTAGTCAAATCGTTCTACAAGTACTTAATATAGCGACCAGGCGTTCTATGGCCAAAATTATAATAATGCTCAGTTCTCATTGGTTCACAAACAAGTTCATGCACTGAAAATAAATCGTGTTCATACTTCTACAGTATGATTATATTCATTCTACCATAATTTCATCTTTGCTATATTTCATAAAGGTAGTGGCGCGAACACCACAACGGGTAAGTGCCTCTCATTGTCGCCACGTTCATTTACTGTGTGTCTCATTTGTTCCATTGCATAAATGTCACCTTTTTATATTTTGTTTATTGTTTCGTTTTTGTTATGTAATCGCCCAACGTATAAACCCTTTTCAACTACCCACCCATTAGCGTTAATCTATAATTTCTCTGTCTAATTTGTCTGTGTGATGTTTAAAGATGTAGGAAGTTTTGTTACGAAGATGCCCCAAAACGTCAGGGTAATTTATCATTAGTTTGTGTTTTAATGCATAATAAGAGCAACTTGTAAATCCATCGATTGCGAAGGTGCTTAGTTAATACTTTGTTTAAAGTAACTAATAGCATTGGTTTGGCAATTGCCAATGACATTTCGTCATTTTTTTTTAAAAAGCAAAAAATAATAAACAAACATATAGGAAACCAGATTTTGGTATTGTTTCATTGCTATTTTAATATAAATACTAATATTGAAAACATCATACGGTACAAATGTTCGAATTTCAGTTTGTTTAAAACTATGACAAAATATTTCTGTTTTATTCAGATAACAACTTAAAAAAAATCTCGTAAAACTCATACAGCAGACATGGATTCATATCATTAATTTATCACAAAACAATGCTGACAGATACAAAAAAATATCTTTATTTTCTACGTTTCATTTGATAGATTCTTGTCATAAAGAATGTAGCCTTTCTTAAAATCGGAAAAAACTCCACCAGTATGTGGCATGTCAATTTTGCTAATGAGTTGATCATTAGAATGACATGTGCCCGCCAGTGTCCATCAATTACTCCACCGTTGGCTGCATTCACCTGCGGGCAAGAAGGGCATGTTGCAGCAACGCTAACGGCAAAACAACCAGTTTTTGTCATTCAGACACATTTAACAAATTCATAAGTTCCGTAGGAAATGATGATATGGCCACCACACAAACACTTTCTTCCGTGTTGAAGGCGTTATGGTTATCCATCTATTTATTATTCTTATTATTTAGAATTTCATAAGTTATACCCTGTACTTGCATGATACTTCGTTTCCATATATTATACCACATAAAAGTTGTTTATGGGTTCCACTATGTCATGGTTTAGTTTTGTCAATGTTATAGTTAATTGTAAATGTTTGTAGTAATGCTTAATGTCATGTTATAACTTGAAGTTCTACTTAATATAAATATGACATCGTATTATATGCCTAAGGTGTACGTTCAGTTAAGTAAGTGACCATATTTGCGTAGTTGTCAATGTACATTTTATTGATAATAGCCTGTAATGTGTTCTCTTTGCCGTTTTAGCAGCCAACGTGTGCCATGCATGTAAGCAGCCAATGACATTCGAGAGCCTGCTGGACAGCTATTGCTGGGCCACCTTTGGTAAGGTATATTTTTCGATTGATGTGTTCTTTATTGGCATTTGAATAGTTTGGTACTGTTAAGTCCAGTCTGACTTATACGAAAGCTCAAACATCAAACAGACTCTTTCAGGTTATCAGCGATTTCTTTTTAAATTTCTGAAAGCCGGACCTAAATGATAATCATGACATAGATTTGGTTATGTACTATTTTAAGCATTGGTTAACATACGCTCTACCAAGTTGAGCTTTTTGCGACTTACGATGCCATGATATTGGCATAGGATCACGTAAGTTTTATAAGTCTGTTTTAGCACTTTCGAATTACTGTATCCGTGGATATAACTTCGCGATACACATACTCATAAATACAAACACCTATCGAGGAATAGCTTCATATGATTACCGAATAACGCATTATGGATACATTTTTGCATCTTTAAGCCTGAAAGTACGTGTTGTCTGGCATAAATCGGTGTCAGTGTCTGATAAATGAAGATACAATATTTTACAAAAACCTCCGAACCAACTTCGCTATCTGATTCCGACCAGCAGCAAGTTAGAACGTACATTTCCGGGTTTGAAAGCCAGACTTCGTTAAAATAATTTGGCAATAAAACAGCGTGGTACGGAGTGCTCTGGTGCGGCACCTGCTTTCTTCGTAAGCAATATGTTAGAAAACGCATTAAACAAGTATGTACATCGATAAACTTTTCTGCTTTGGCTATCGGTGGAACATAATTGAGAATCCAAATCCGCCACGTACAAATTTCCCATCAATACATCTTCTCCGAGCAATAAATAATTTACTTACATTTAAAAGTCACTACGTTGTTATTGCGCATACAAGAGATTCTCGGAGGAATCTGCTTTTTGTTAATCTGAAAGACAGATCAGTTAGGCAGCAGGCACTCATAAAATATCAAACAGAAATATGCTTCATTGCTGCACAGATAAGTAGTTTTAATAACGCGGAGGAATTTGAAGTAATTGCCAATTAGGCCACTTACCAGAAAGTAATTCTTCATAATAGGCCACCAGACGATAGTGTAGAAAGTGTAATGTGAATTCATAGAGCATATCTGTCTGTCTTTAATCAATAGTTTCCGTATGATGAATACCCTCACCCTTATATCTTACCATATACACATCCTAATCACGACTGATTTCTTTTCTTTGCAGTTGTTAAAATAAAGATGAAGAAAGTAGAAATCAATGACCTGGGAGACAAAATACTTGAACCTAAAGGGAAAGTCAAATTCTACAAACCAATACCGAATAACATGACCAAGGCAGAAATGAAAGCCCTCCGATTCAGCATTACAGACGGAGCAAGGTGCGATTGTGAAACGTTGGAAAACAAGAAAAGTAGAAAGCTGATCATGGGGGCCAAACAGGGCTCTCGCTTTGTGATAACTTACGTTAGCGAATGGACAAAGAATAAGGAATTTAAAAGGGCCATTAAGGCCATAAGAAAGGGACACGACTGCAAGCAGCAGATCGAGAAAGAAATAGGGGGACAAAACGAAAATAACGGAGGTCTGAGTATAAGTGGTAAACCACATTCCCAGTCGGGTGAAGTGGATGTGAGCATTGACGGTGGATTTGAGGTACCTGACACAGGTGGAAAGGACCAGAATAGAAACAAACGAAAGAATAAGAAAGACAAGGGAAATAAAGGAAAGAAGAAAAAGAAGGACAAGAAGGGCAAAAAGGACAAGAAGGACAAGGACAAAGAAGATGACCCTATGGCCAATATTGGTAGGACACTTGGATTAGTATGGTATTGTTAAACCAAAACTTAGATATAAATGGCAAACGACCAATCAAATACTTCCAATATTGAAATCAATATCTACTAGTAAAGTTCTTTAGTAGGCATTGTCCAATAATATACTTATATCTGAATAAATTTGTGGTATGTCCTTTTGAAACTTCATTATATTTCTGTTTTATTTCAGCTGGAATCGGTTGTATACCATGTAAGCAGCCATTAGTTTTCGAAAATCTTATCGAAAAATTCTGCGCTGCTAATTTTGGTAAGTGAACTCTAAGGCGTTCCCAGCCTTTTACGATTGAGTTGCGAAATTCTTAAACATCTTAAATATCATTTATTTGACAATAAGGTTTGTCCTCTTTATAAAACAAGCAAAACTGAGCACCAAAAATCAAACTCCTCCAAGGATGACTGCTATAAGTCAAGAGACG
Source organism: Mya arenaria (assembly GCF_026914265.1). Classification (NCBI taxonomy): domain Eukaryota; kingdom Metazoa; phylum Mollusca; class Bivalvia; order Myida; family Myidae; genus Mya; species Mya arenaria. Next base: position 54,568,274 of record NC_069125.1, on the reverse strand, counting down.
TATGTATGAAGATTTCTGTTTGTCTTTCAGTTACAAAGATACAAGTGAGGAAGGTGAAAATGGATAGCAACGGTGATAAGAGGCTTCAGCCAAAGAGATTGAAGACAAGTGATTTCTATAAACAAAAAGACCTTTCTAAAAGAGACATTAAGCGTCTACAACCAGTAATAAGCGGTGGGTCCGGTTGTGACTGCATCCAGGCTAAACGTAAAAATACACTATTTGTTATGGGCACCAAACAGGGCGGCCGGGATGTTATTACGTTCCTTAGTGAGTTTGTGAAAGACAGTGAGTTTACAAGGTTTACCACAGAAATTGAAAATGGATATGATTGCTCTAGTGTTGTACAAACAGAATAAGGTTGTTGGTAGTCTCAGACGTCAATTTAGCCACGGACGCCAATTTAGACATATTTTATATGCGGTTGTGACAGAATACCAGATGCTATTACATATGGGTGAAACTAATTTGTTTGTGAAGTGAACCGGTAGTTACAAATGTCTTTTATATAGATAGAAAGACAGTGGGTTAGGTTGGTGTTAGCAGTTGACATAGACTGTCAACAAATCAACATTAACTTTGTGACACAGACTTTGGAAACAAACAATGTATGTTGAAACTATACATTTTAATGCATAAACATTTTGCATTCTTCTACGTACATATGTATACCATGTTTAAAAGACTCATCACGAAGCTGAGATATAGGCTTGTGTCTATTTCTGTTACGGATATGGCAGATAGAGTATTACTGTTCTTTCATTTGTACAGATATGAATGATGCGAAGGTGTGTGTGTATATTTGGCATTTTCTTTAACTCGTTGTTACGTATATTCTACAATGCTTCCCACAGGCAGGGCCCATCATCACCAACGTCTTGACGTTTGAACTCTCAAAATTGTAATTCTTGAGGGGTTTTTGTAAAAAGAATCAGAAAAGTATTAATCATGCCTATTGATGTATATGTTACATATGACAAGTTTTACCATTATTAATTTTAACGTTTTAGTTTATACTAATTTCTTTTAGCTCGTTTGTGATGAACGCTGATAGCTTATAGAATCACCCTCGAGTCCGTTTCTTTGGAAGAAACCAGTACTGATGTCCATTTTGAGAAAGTACCACTTTTGGGGGTCGAACCCACAACCTCTTGGGTGAAAGGGGGACACCTCTTCCACTAGACCACTCTTACCACATTGTTAACGTTTTTGGCAAAAATATTTTATTCATGTCTTTTTTCTTAAATTTATAGATTCACATTCCTAAATGTTATTAAAGTCAGACTTAAAACGTTAGTATTTGGGCCCTGTGTTAAGACGTCCAGTTGGAAGTGTTTTTTTTTAATGTGATGACCGATGGCGGGCGGATGGCTGGACGGGTGGTCGTCTCGACCAACGCTCTATTACTCGACACTATTCGACCCGATCTTTATGTAACTGGATATGTGATGATATTTGCTAGAAAAATAATGTAAATACTTTAACTGAAAAATAATGATTTAGGTCTTTGGTCTATTTCAACGGCATTGTTTGCTAAAATATCAAATCACTTCTGGTCTCTGTGAAGTGCTAAAGTAGAAAATCGCTTTTGTTGGGCGGTTTGTTATTAGTTTGTCATGTCAAAAGAAGCAATTTGACACAAATGACGCAGCTGACAAGCGTGTAGTTTTCCTAATGTGTTATTCATTTCTTACTTGTCATAAGTTTAGCTGTTTTTGTGTATATGATATTGATATGCGACGAAGACATGTATTGTGCTATTTTAATAGCTTTTCTCATACACGATGCTTTGTTACAAAAAAATATTGTTTCGTTTTTAAAAAAACTTTATTTCATATGTAGTGACTATGTTAGTAGAATTTGATAGGTCGTACTGGTATGTGCAGGAAACGTATAAAACTGGCAACATTTTATTGTTTAGACAAGCATTTAGATAGCACGTGTATAACTTGTCAAATGTTATAAAATCGACATTCAGCCAAAATATTTATTAAAAATGAATGCTTTTTTAACAGAAATAGGCAATTTCAGTTTTTTAATTATCTGTTTATGTGTATTATACGATCGAATGTTCTTCGCTAAGCTCGAATTTCTCGGTCAGTTCGAGCCATGTAATTCTACGCATGCTTGCGTTTTAATTTTTGTTATTTTTATCTCTTTCTAAAACATGCGTAGTATAATGGAAAGGTGTACACTTTAAGTCTGAACTTCTTCAAAATACGTGTTTAAGATACTGTATAAGAGAAAAAACAAATAAAAACGGTATCGTTGATAACTCCTGATTTACTGGTAAAGTAAAAAAAGCAGAAACAAAAAAATGTTTTGATTTGTTCGTTTCATTTTGTCTTGAACTAAAAATAAATTATTGAATTTAGAATTTGTTTAGAACGTCTTGGTCATTTTCCCACGTCACACAATGCATTAGTTGGTTATGACGGTCGGCGACAAGAAATCATGACTGAACACAGCGACGTAAATGCCGAACCCATGTCGAAAAAACTTAATTCAGTACAGGTGAAGTAATCGAAAAAGCAGACCAAGCACTTGAAATCTGGCTAAATGTTAGTTAAAATATCTATTGAGTTCCGATATTGCGGTAGCACACTAGGATAGATTGTGGCGGATCCTACGATATATTTGGAGCATATTCTTAAAGCATTAATGACAATCAAACCACGAAACCAGAAACACTTTTGACTCACTATTAGATAAATCACTCTACGAACCAGTTACACCAGACAATCGTTCCCCTCAGCTCACAAATTAGCTAAATCTCCGTACCGTCATCCACTTGCAGTAGACAAATTGCCTTGTGGAGTACTGGCGTGATTAATGCCACGGGCTCGAACAAATTTGTAAGTGGCATTTTGCATTTGTCTTCTCCATTCATGGTAACACTCTCTCACACAATCAGCTCTCGTATTGAAACATTTACAGATTGAACGAGTTAGTATGTTTCGAAATACGTATAATGAAATAAAAAACGTAATTAGGGTTTGATTAAGACCACGAGCAACGATGTTTACGTTGAAATTCAAGATTAATGTTTAAAAGCGATTTCTGCGTTGCTATTTTACAATGATCCCCATTGTAACTTAAACTACGCGAGAGTCTTACCTTAGGATTTAATTGCCAGTGAACACAATAAAAAACAACATGAATTAGAAAATACAAACACAACTTAAATTGGTGCGTATGTCGGAGTACTTTTGTAAAATGCAAAATAGTTAAACTTCATTTGAATGCGGTTATTTAATTAAGA